>NW_019385138.1:400663-413225 GCF_000671375.1 Centruroides sculpturatus | reverse complement strand
GAAATGACTTACAGTATCGCTTAATTACAAGACGAATTTGTTTTGTTAATCTTAAAATATATAGTTTAATTATATTGCATAATGCGTAAATTTTCGCAATTTACTTATTTTTGGAAATTGTTATATATTAGTGCAAAAATTATTGTAAAAATAAAAATTACTACATACAAAGCAAAACCAATTTTCTTTAAGACATTAAATGTGAATTTTATATCAAAATAATAATACCATAAAACAATAGTGTTGTCATACACTTATAATGTGGTCAGTAACCGCTGTTAATAAAATTTTTGCTTATTCAATTAAGTTATAATACTTAGTGTTTAAAAGTGTAGGTTTCTATGCTGTCGAGTGGTATCAAGCAATTTTGATAAAGTAAATTTTGTTATAAATAACGTTATTGAAATTTTAGTTTAATGTATAATTTCGTAATAAACAAATAAATTCTGTACCGAAAAAACTTATTTTTTGTTTTCGTACTGTGTTATAATCGATATGTTACAGATTCGAAAATGTAAAATTTAATTCTGGTAGGTACAGTCAAATTAAGTAATTGTCACAAATGACTGATCTGCGAGTCATCAATCATGTAGTTTCAAACATGTGGCATGTTCGGTTGTTATATAGAATTTTAAAATTTTTCACTTCCTAGTCTACATATGTACGAATATTTTTCGATTTTACTGTTTAAAACTTTAAAGTATTTAATAATTGCAGCGTCACATTAATGGTTGTAGATTAANACATCTATAAAGTTTCGATATGACGAAAGCTAACGTTATGAATAAAGTAACGAAAGTAGCACAACTACGAAAAATATAATTTAATATTTTCAGCTATTCAGCTCGATAAGGTTTCGATATGACGAAAGCTAACGTTATGAATAAAGTAACGAAAGTAGCACAACTACTAAAAATATAATTTAATATTTTCAGCTTATCAGCTCGAACAAGTAGCGATACAAACAATCAAATATGGCGATCAGCGGCGACAATGGCGTTGCCACTAAACACAATAAAATTAAATCGTACGTTCAGTTCTGCTCAAATATATATTAAATAACATAGTACAAACTTAAAATTGAACACGTAAAAGACTAAGCTTATTGTTACATACGTAAGGCAATAACTTTTGTTACACGACACACGTAAAAAATGAAAATAATATTTTAAAATTTAATGACATCACTTACATAAGATTTTTCGCATTATAATCATTATATTTTTTACATTTAACTAAAGCAGAAAATTTTATATTGTCAAACGTGTGACCATATATAATGAAAATGTTTTAGTTTTCGTTATAAAACTGTAACATATAAGTTGTTATACACTAAAATCATGAAAATATACTATAACTGAATTACCTTGTTATTCGCTAACTTTCTTCTTTTATAAATTTAACAAAGCAAGTGTCGTCAAAACGATCATATTGTATGTAATGTGTGTACAGCTGGAATGCACGTCGAAATATTTTACATTACTGTTGTTACACTACTATATTTTTTGTTAGCTTAAGTTTACGAAAAATTAGATATTTCAATTTAACGAACATTGTGCATATGTCAATGGATCAAATTATTAAGAAAACTTGTTTATATTTATTATATAGTAAACAGATGANGCAGAAAATTTTATATTGTCAAACGTGTGACCATATATAATGAAAATGTTTTAGTTTTTTTATAAAACTGTAACATATAAGTTGTTATACACTAAAATTATAGAAATATGCTATAACTGAATTACTTTGTTATTTGCTAACTTTCTTTTTTTATGAATTTCACAAAGCAAGTGTCGTCAGAACGATTATATTGTATGTAATGTGTGTACAGCTGAAATGCACGTCGAAATTTTTTAATGACTGTTGTTACACTACTACATTATTTGTTAGCTTAAGTTAACGGACAATTAGATATTTCAATTTAACGAACATTGTGCATATGTCGATGAATTAAATTATTAAGAAAACTTGTTTATATTTATTATATAGTAAACAGATGAATTAACCTATTAGTAGCAATGATATTTTTTAAATTATAATTAAATCTACGTTCGTTTTGTTCGCATTTACACGGTGACAAGTATAGTCAGAGTTTAGATAATTACAAATCAAAATGTAATACAATATCTGTGAGTTTTATTATTTGTAGATCATTGTATGTAAAGCAGTTTAACTATTTTTGAAAATGTATAATTTTTGTTATTATTGTAACTTATGCTATTATTGTGTAAGGTCAATGCTATACCTTAATTATATAAATAACACAACATAACAAGATGACGTTTACATCGAAATAATCGTTACGCTTCATTTTTTAAATGTACGTTATTTACGCAAAATGTATATCTATCGGTCAGAGAGATTAATGCATTTGAAATATATATTTGTTTTTCGTTTATTTTGATATTAAAAAATCTGTTAGGTCTTTGTAATTTTGTAATTTATTTATACTCATGTACATATTTTAAATATCTGACCACGTTTGATAAAATGTAGAAGTTGCATATTACAAAAAAAAATTTAGCCGTTGTAAACAACAAATTGATTAATTTTTATATTGTTTCCATAAACTTTGATACAGCATTTCAGAATAGAAACATCAACTATATAAGGTTGAATAAAATATATGAAATTTTCAGACAGATTATAGTCGTGCATCGAAAATTAAATTTAATATACACACAAAGTTGGTCAGTCTTAGCGATTGAATTATTTGTGTGTTATTACTTTACATGAACATACAAAATATTTAAAAATTGAAAGCAATATGTATCGTCGCTGTATTAACGCAGTCGTTTCACAAACTCAAAACGTTATAACAACGTTAATATTACTAAATTTATTAATAATGAGCGTAACAAAAGTTTTTCATTTTTCTAGAGAAACTGTTGTTGATTATAAAATTTTATGTATAAATTTGAACTGCTTTACGATATAACACTTGTATACCTAATGTTTGAGCGATATTTTGAATAAAATTTAAAGTTTTTTATGTAGAAATTGATACATCGCATTTAGCTTTTACAATATGTTAAGAAAACATACGTAACATATTAAACGACGTAAAGTGCGGTACACATAAACTGTTGTAAACATAGTACATGATTTCAAAAAACAGATTTATTTATAAATAAAATATACGCTATATATATTACTATCAGATTTAATTAGGTCAAATATTAATATAANGCGATATTTCGAATAAAATTCAAAGTTTTTTATGTAGAAATTTATACATCGCATTTAGCTTTTACAATATGTTAAGAAAACATACGTAACATATTAAACGACGTAAAGTGCGTTACACATAAACTGTTGTAAACATAGTACATGATATCAAAAAACAGATTTATTTATAAATAAAATATACGCTATATATATTACTATCAGATTTAATTAGGTCAAATATTAATATAAATGCTATATTATAATTGTAAATGCGGCTTTCGTGATAAACTTTTAACACAGTGACAGTTACTTTTAATAGCAGTGACAGTAATATATCGAAACAGATTTTGGTAACACTTTATATTAATAATATATTAATATCATATGAACGTAATGTAAAAACAGTACAAGTATCATTAAAATTTACATATCGATTGTGGTAANTCTTGATAGCAGTGACAGTAATATATCGAAACAGATTTTGGTAACACTTTATATTAATAATATATTAATATCATATAAACGTAATGTAAAAACAGTACAAGTATCATTAAAATTTACATATCGATTGTGGTAATTATTAAACAAAAATTTTTTGTGGCAAGTAATTCAATAAATTCAAATCACCTGTAACATGCTTTTGGTACATACTATATAATCACCAAACGTACCCCGTAATATGTAAAAACAGTACAAGTATCTTAAAAATTTACATATCGATTGTGGTAATTATTGAACAAAATTTTTTTGTGGCAAGTAATTCAATAAATTCAAATCACTTGTAACGTGCTTTTCGTACATAATATATTATTGTAATATGATATGTTAATATATAAATTAATAAATATTGTGGCATGAAATTCTAATATTCACACATCACAAACAAATAGTTGTTGTAGCTGAGAAAGTATGTATTCAAACTTATTAATGAAAGCTCGATATCAATTTTTGTAAATATTTTGCAGTCGCATCTTAATTAGCAAACAATTTAAAGTACAATGTGTATATTTATGCAACAAAAGTTAAAAACTTAACTCAACAATATTATTTTCCATGAAATAGTTCTGTCTTTTGTACTGTATTCTGTTTATATTTTATTATATATTTTGCGCATCACATAAGTACATTATAAGTTTGTATTTATTTTTATGCGATTCACTGTCAAAAAGTTATATAACTCATTTAATTGATAGTTTATAAAAATTTTGTGATTTTTGTGCTGTATTTTGCAGTTTTGACATTACCTACAACGCGATCGACTACGTAGTTTTTAAATAGTTCAAATACGTACAACGATTATACATTAATATTACAATAAGTAAATCTATATTTGTTACAATTGCAGACAACTTTTATAATGTGTAAATGATCCATCTAACTGTCAACATTATTTTACAATTCTACGTTTCACAAAACAACCTAAAACTTATTAAATATATACATTCGTGTTGAAATCTAAAATAATTATATAATTTATAACTTTAAAAAATAATCGAACTATTACGAATAATACATATATTATGTCACTGTACGAAATATATGTTTGTATAATATTGTAATCGCTTCAAATGAACAAAATTGTTTATACTATATATTGTCAATAAAAAAGTTATAACGAGCAGCAATACTTAATAATTCATAAACTTTTTTACATATATAATCGATTATAATTTCATACATTTATGAGGTTTTGGTATGACGAAAGCTAACGTTATGAATAAAGTAACGAACGTAGCACAACTACTAAAAATATAATTTAATATTTTCAGCTTTTTAGCTCGAACAAGTAGCGATACGAACAATGAAATATCGCGATCTGCGGTTACAATGGCGCTGTCATTAAACGCAACAAAATGAAACTTAATGTGAATTGTGGAGGTTAGTGCGGAGAGTTTCTTATACTTATCGGTATCGTTGTGCGGAATGGCTTTTTTAATTGAGTGGGAAGGGTAGTGCAGTCGTGAAGAGGTGTCAATCGTACAATGAAAAATCGTTAAATTTAAGACAAACATTATTTATACAAAACAATTAATATAAATACATGAGACTACATATTAAATTTAAACAATAAGAATGTAACAATCATAATACTTACGAGTTGCGAGAATAACGGACGACCGATGTTTGTTTTTTACTATTGGTGGGACCCCCGAAGGTCTTCGAGTTTCTAAGTCTTAGAAAAATAGTTTTTGAATATTTTCTACGTTTTATTCTAAAAATATAGAAAATATTTTCGACGTCTCGATTACACGGTGAGAGTTGGAAGCTAAAATAATTTAAGCCTTTATTTCGTCTGTATCGGCGATCACAAGCTTCGAAATTCTAAAGGCAGAGAAGGCTCGAGGAGTTCGAATTATGGCTTTCTCTTTGACGATCGCCTCGATGTGTCGGAGTGTACCTCTATTATACTCATTTTTCGTCGGTAAAATCTGGGATATCTTTATCATAATTTGACAGTTTTCCAGATTTATTACTTTTTTTCCCTTCATGGGTGACGACGTTATAAGACATTTTTTGACAAATTAGTATTAAATTCGTCATTACCTGGTTAAATGTTTGGCCATTATCGGTAACGCGATATAATTTTTCACTGTCTGGTCCATTTTTAGGGGTGACCTTTTTGTTCACCTTTAACACAAAAACACATGTTTGTTTCGTAAATGGGTTATACCACAGACATATTATACTCGAGCAATCCTCTGGGGAGAGGGGAGATTTTCCGCAGTCTCCTCGGACGACTTTGTCTGCACAGGAAATCCCCTTTCTAGGTTACGCAGTACATGTCCTGGGGTCACAAGGTCTGATTCACGGGCAAAGGAGAAAACAGGAGAAATAACGTAAATTATGATGAATGAAAAATTTTATATTTTATGTTATTATCTAAAATTTTCATATGAAGATCAGATTTTTACATTATTCTTCACTTTTCTAAAAATCGCACACTCTTGGTGTGATTTTCCAGTTTTAAATTGTCAGGACAGTTGAAGTTGTTTAGAGACGTTGAACAGATTTATATATTCAAACTAGTCGTAATCCGAAGTTCTCATAGAGTTATAATCCTGGCATACTTTATCTTTTCCTAAAATGAACTTTGTTCAACGTTAGTGCATAAAAAGTAATTTTAATGTCTTTATTTGAAGGCTCGACATCAATTTATACTTTCTGGAAACGTAAAGTTGTAGATTTGAAATTTTCGTAAGTCTCTGTTTGCCTTTCCGAAGGTAAATTTTAGTATCTCCGACATATGAAAAAAAATATGTGTAATATTAGGAAAAAAATTTTTTCGAGATGATACGCAAACCGTGCTGTCTCTCTCTCTCTCTCTCTGTCGATTTCTCTGAAGTTTAAAAGTCTGTTTAAGGTACCGACAAAAAACGTACAAAATCCAACAAAAATGATGTTCCGCGATTAAAAAAAATAAAAATATTGCGGTTATGCGTTCACGTTGTTTACAAGAATATGACATGAAGGATCCTAAAATATAAAGGTGGTCGACTTACGCGTACAATTTATAGGATGGAGTCGACTTAACAGCTGTTCCGCACTACTTAATAATTAAAGTTACTGCATACAAATAAAGGTCTTTTTGTCCACTGAACCGCACGGTCGAATCGAAAAGTTCTTCAGACACGGGCTCACAGAACATTCCTCATTCTTTCCTATGCCCTGGTATGACACTTGAAGTCAAGTAAATGCACGGATTCTCACCTAGCAAACGTGAAGATAGGCGTCGAGATACGCAAAGGGTATTGTCGATGTCTGAACAGCATTTCCAAGAGTAATAGTTTGTCTGTTCAGCAATGACGTAGTGCCCACCGTTCCAGTTTTCCAAAAATTTTGGTGCGTTTATTGCCGGTGTCCATCGTATTTTATTAAATTTACTACTTTAAGAAGGGCATTCTTGTCGGCCCAATGACGAGAGTTGCTATTAGGCTTGTAGTAGTACCTGTCGTCGTTAATATTAATCCATCTTTGTTAATAGCAATTACTCTTAAAATTGAATTAGTAAAAACCTTAATAAAGGCGTCAGATTCCTCAGGTAAATAGCAAGTCATAAATGGGATGAGGGTTAAAGCAGGTTTGTTATCCTGAGCCCAACAAGGGCAAACAGCCGAAAAGCATTCTGCCGAAGCAATTCCTCGGGGGATGGTTTAAAATATGTTAGCAAAGTTTAAGAAAAATATAAATCAAAAGATTTTAGATTTAGCTAGCCTGATGCTTCAGCAGCTGAAAACATTGCTCTGAGGCACGAGAAAAGATATGTTTTTTCAAGTCTAGGAAACTGACTTGCCATATGTTTAACATTTATCAGAGAGTATATGATACCAAGAACCAGCAAAAATTATTTTTGTTTTTCTTCAGATGGAGGTGATGAACCGAAAGTAATATCATCATCTCAGAAAAACACGAGGAAAAAAAATAGACAGCTAATTTTGACCAATTGGAGGTCTCACTAATCTATATGACTCCGCATAAAAGTTGGGCAGATCTGTGAGAAAAGTTAAATCGTTCCGCCTGAGAACGGGTTCGATTAAACATGGATATTAGAGAAATCAGGAAAGGTTATTTCTTTTTTTGGATCTTTATAAAAAAAAAAATTTTGCCCCATATTAAATTTTGCTTCTTCTTTACCTCATAATGCCTCGATACAAAAAACAAAACAAAAAATTTAAATTTTAAAATTAAACTAAGGATCCACGATAAAATTTAAAATTTTTCTGTGGATCCCCAATCCAAACCCAAAATTTCTTCTTTTGAACTAGCAACAACGAGTTGCCAGCCCGTAAGAAGGTCTTCATTTATTAAACTCTCGTTCGAGAGAAAAGAGAAAATTTCCAGAAACAGATTTTGACAAGAAGTGCACGATCACTATTTTAGTTGACGGCACCTCCCGAAAAAGCTCTTCACTTTCACATAGGGCCACGAAAATTCTTCCGCAGGCTATGATGGCGGCTGGGAGAAGTTTAAACCTATGCCATTGGGCAAGATTGCTCCGTATCTGAAATAGATAGGATCAAGAAGAAGCAATAGCCACAGAAACTTTTGATAATTTATGGTGGCCAAGTGTAATAAACCGGCTAATAAAAACAAAATGTTCGAGCAACATAACAAACCTAATGAAAAATTATTTATCGAACAGAACGGCAGGCTTTTATACCAACAACATCAAAGTGGAAGTAGAAGTAACAAAAGGATGCCCACAAGTGTCCAGATGTGGACCAGGTGTTTGGAATTTGGTCTTGGACGAACTTTTAGAGCAACAAGAAGATACGGAGGAATTAAGAATACAGGCATACGCGGACAACACCCTGATTATAGTCGCACACAAACATTTCGATCAGGTGGCAGCAATTGCAAATAACATACTGGCTAAAATTGTGACATGGAGCAACAAACACAGATTACCAATAAACTATGAGAAATGTGAGACTATCGTAATATCCAGAAAGAATAAAAGAAGTCAATTGAAAAGAGCAATTGGAGTGAAAATACATAGAAAAAGGATAAACAATGTGCAACAAATGAAATACTTGAGCATTGTGTTCGATAGGACCCTAAATTGGCAGCATCATGTCAACTATGTCTGCAACAAAGCCACAGAAAGATCCAACCAGCTAAGCAGCATAACTAGGAATACTTGGGGTCTTCACCTGAAGCATACCAAAACAATTTACTTACAGGCTATAGAACCTGCGGTGCTCTATGGAGTTCAGTTCTGGAATGCAGCTCTAGATAGAGTTCACGTAAAAAGAAAGCTATTATCAATTCAAAGGAAATCAGCGATTAGGATTTGTAAAGCATATCGAACATCGCCAACAAATGCCCTATTAGTCATTTCAAACCTTACGCCTATACATCTAAAAGGAAAACAAATAACCTGGAGGTGGACGCTTTTTAATAAGAATTTCGCTGATATATTGGAGTCTGACAGAGAACAACTACAAAAAAAGGGCAACCTGACATCTCTCGTTTCATTCAAAGTATAAACCATAAATTAAAAAACAAAGATTTACCGATCAACCCCAGGATGAGGTGCCCATACAAAAGTCCTGTTAGAATACGATAATAACACAAATCAAGAAAACGAACAGCTAATAACAATATACACGGACGGATCAAAGGACGACCAGGGAGTAGGATCTGGACTCATAATCCAAAAAGAAAAAAAGACAATGTATCAGGTAGCTTTCAGGCTTTCATTCACTTTTTTATTCATTCATTAGTTTAATTGTACATTTAAAACAAGGTACAAAGTCCTGCCCCGCAGTGAGCATTACAGGAGCATATCCGTTACATAGTTCCACCGAGTTACAGTATGCACTAATGAACAAAGCAAAGTGAAAATAAAAATAGAAAATAAAAAAAAATAATAATAATAAAAACACAATGACTATTAAAGACCCGAACAAAATACGCAGCAGCTTGCTGCAGCATATAACAGATTACTTATCTGCAAGAATATTTTCGCAACAGAGGGTCGCAGTAAATAAAATAATTCTGACAAAGTGTTTATCAGCATTTATCCAGTGCAGAAAATTTGTAAGACAAAGATTTGAGAATTTCATGAGTCCATATATAATATGCGTACAAGTCAAAAAACAAAGTCCACAGCTAGTAATTGTAAGTATCAATTGTAAGACTTTAAACCCGAAAACAGAGAAAGATGATGAATACATATTTCTTACAGTCAGCAAACACAAATGTATATAGAGAAGTGATGATCTGCTTGTATTAGTTGTTGTGCAAAGAAGCAGAGGTAGCACTATGAATTAAACAATTTGTGCCCTGTAAAGGATTCCATAATTATTAAGGTAAGTAGTGAGCTTTCTTTATATATAAGGCTTTTGCTTTAATGTAGAGTGGACACTCCTTATCCAGTGTGTTATGTTCGTGTTTATCTAGGTCACTCCTCAAACAATTAGCACATTTAGGCTTTTCATTTTTCTTTGTACATGTCTTAAACAAATGATCATCACCACAATGGCTACAAACTTTCTTCGGTGATGGGCAACTTGCCGCCAAATGTCCAAAAGCAAGACATTTGTAGCACTGTCGTACAGGGAAAAAATCATAAACATTGCACGTTTTCCATTGAGCATAAAGATATCCTTGTTTTTTAATCATTTCTCCAACCTCCAGTGACATCTCTAAAACCCATGATAAAAACTCGTCATTTCTCTGTTTGATTGAAACTCGAATGTTTAAAACTTTTTTAAACTCCTACATTGTGTACTTCTGTGAAAAATATTTTGTTCAAGCAGGTATTCTAATAGGTCCTCTTTGGTAATTGAGTTGGGGACTGAAGTCACTTTCATAAGAGAAAGACGCCGTCTTGCGTTTCCTGCCTTTAATCCTTCTATTTTGTCTAATTGTTCTTGAAAGTATTCAGCCTCTTCTCTGATAGGAAAATCAACAGCAATTCCACCCTTGTTAATCTTACGAATACGCTTGATAGGCATCTTATGCAATTTTTGATCAAAAGAATTAGTGAGCAGTGTCTTAGTCTCTTCCGATGTGCTCTCTTTATTATCATTGTAAACTAGAACAGTGTACGTTGGTAACGAGGACTCATTTTCAGACTGTGTATTCTTCAAAGAATTAAGATCGCGTTGTAAAATATCTCTATATGTCAAAGCAGTAGTCCCTTGAGAACCTTCCACCCCTAAAAGTGAAGGTTTTTCTAAGTCACTAATCGTCTGTTTCACTTCCTGAATAGCCTCTAAATTTTTGTCACTCTGAGCAACAAGCAGCTGTTTGACATCCTCTTTCGTTACCAACAAATCAATTTTCTGAAGCAGGAAATCTGATATGGAATTTTTTCTAATTACCTCTTCGGCGCTCTTCACTAAGGTAATAAATTTATCTGTATTAAATTTAATATGTTCCTCAGTACCCAATTGCCCTTTTGGGTTATTACGGAAATATCTCTTTAAATCCTCAATGGTTTCCTCAGATTCCTCCAGAAATTCTTCAATGGCCATCACTGAGTATAATAACTTTTAAAATTAGTAATTTCCAAAAAAATTAATAATATGAAGTAAGAACATACGACTTCCGGTAAAAATTCTGGAATCTTCTATCGCAGCTTTCAGGCTGGCAAATAAATGCACTATAACCAAGCCGAGTTATGGGCGATCTATAAGGCCATCTCATACATCAAACAACTAAATTTGACAACGCCAAAAAAAAATAACCATTTTCACAGACAGCAAGGTTGCCTTATACAGCAGTGTTGCCGTTCCTAGTACATTTGTACTTTTCTGATACATTTTGCCCTTTCCAGTAAATTGAAAGTACATTTAGATTTTTAGTACATTTTTAGTACATTATAATATTTCAAGTACCATTTACGGTAAAAATTAATATTTCACGCCTTAACGAAAAAATGAGAAAAAATTAGTTTAATAAAGTCTCACTAGTGTCACTGCTTGATAATTTAAATTAGTTAATCACAACATACAAATGGTGTGTGTCCGTCGACGTCAGCAACATAGATAGTTGCACGTGTAAACGGTCTTGACTCGGTGGTCTTCTTTCACACGTTCAGTTATCTGCACATTCTCATCAGGACCTTGACAAAATTTTTCATGCAACGTGGTCCAAACAATTCAACTTAGTCAAACAAAAATAACGTACAGGTAAGGAAATCAATGATTTTAAACTTTTTTCGTTAATAATATCAAAATATCCGTTAAGTCAAAATCAAATTATTACAGAAAATAGTTTTGAAATTGTACGAGTATAAATAATATAATTACTTTTATATTATTTTCTACCACTATAATTTAATTCTTAAATTACGAACTTTAATTTTAGTAATCGTAGTAAAAGAAATAACGGTTAATGTTACGTATGGTTCCAAAATGGCCGCGCTTCCGACTGTTCCAAGGTCTATATAAGAAAGTCAGGACACGCGTGATCTACTTCTTGAGCTGCCATTTTGGGGTGTTTCAGTTGCATGTTTTAAGCAAACTTGTACGAGCAGTCAGTTTTATATGACATTAATTATACTGAAATTGCATAAACCCTGTAATTTCCAGTCAAAAATATAATAATAATTTCGGGTGATTATGCAACCCCCATTTTATGTAACGTTTTTATCATATAGTTTAAAAGAAACAAGCATCCTTATCTTTTGCTGTCATAATTAAAATTAATTAAATAGGTACTAAAACTAATGCAATTACGTATATACCACTTCGTATAGTGATGCAATAACATCAAAAAAATTTAAAGTATAATAAAAAATAAAATAATATAATATAACAAATTTATAATTATTTTTTTAAAGCACGATTGGTTATAAAATCAAGATGAAATTCAATAGTATTATTAATAAATGTTGTCAATGTAATGCTCATTTTATAATAAATAATAGATGTGTAGATAT
>NW_019385138.1:345324-399474 GCF_000671375.1 Centruroides sculpturatus | reverse complement strand
TTTTTTAAAGCACGATTGGTTATAAAATCAAGATGAAATTCAATAGTATTATTAATAAATGTTGTCAATGTAATGCTCATTTTATTATAAGTAATAGATGTGTAGATATATTTTAAATTTTAAAGAGCTTTTAAAAAATTCCAAAAATAAGATTTAAAATTAAATTATTTCACAATAAACTATATACTGTATATATAAATTACGTGTATATATATATATATATAGGCACGTAAACAAAGTATTCATAGAACTAGTACATTTTGAAGAAAAATCGTACATTTTTTGAAGGCGTTTCAGTACGTTTTAAAATTTCATTGCGGCAACACTGTTATACAGTATATTCTCAAAACAATGAAAAACAGCTCGGCACTCGCAGCGGATCTAATTGCTCTTGCCATTAACCTAGGACAGAAATTTGAAATCTTCTTCCAATGGATACCAAGTCACAGTGGTTATAGAGGCAACGAACTTGCCGACAAATTGGCGAAAAAAGCAAAGACGAATTCAAACATTACATACACTTGTTTCCCAGTTAATTATGTGTACTGCTATATAAGACAGGAAATCAGGATCCTATGGCAAGGGGAATGGGACAAGTCAAACACCGGAAAACAATGCTACAAATTTATTTCTTCAATCGAAAGACGACACAAAAACAAAAGTTTCTACCCAAGCTACGAACTCACACAATGTCTCACTGGACACGGGGCGTTCAATGCCTACTTAGAACGCTTCAGGAAGAACTCCAACAAGTGCGACGTAGACATAAATTCTGAAAACACCGTAGAACAACTGATCTACGATTGCACCAAATAGAGACCAAAGACTAAAACTGATGGGGACTTGTCTCAAGGAAGGTTTCAATTGGCCTCTCGGTGAGCACAATTTCATCGACAACAAAAATTTTATAAAAGCCATCATCAAATTTATTAAAGAGAGTAAGGCTCTCGATCCATGGAGCGGATCTCCCAACGATGGAGTATAAACATTGTTAACGCTTTGTATATATGTACAAACGTTCAACTCTAATTGTTTTCTGATTTTGTTAAATGCGAGGCGGCGCCCATGGGATCCCATGGAGGGGCTCTGGGCTATTTCTAATTTTACACTGTCCTATCTATCTTTATTTCCTCTTCCTCCTAATCATCAACTCTCCTAAACTCTTCTTTCATATTCTTACAGGGCAAAGTCCTAGCTAAAAGGATAGCCCTTCTTAACTGTAAGACAAGAACAAGAACAAGCAATAGCCACAGTAAACATTTTATTTAAACCATTGCATCACGCGTGAAAATTACGAAAAAAATCTCTCCTCTCAAACGCAGTGTGTAATACTTGTGGCTATCAGGTGTCTGATAGCCACAAGTATTACACACCGCGTTTGGTAACTGATCACCAAAACAAAAACTCGTTCGCGCCCTCCGATCATAAAGTCGAAAAGTCCAATTAAAGTTAAATTAACTTTTTATATTGTTTTCATATTTGGGACGCTGAGAAGGAGTATAGATGAGCAAAAGATCAACTACTTAAATTTTTGGCCATCAGGTCCCTAAACTGAATTTACTGGGACACTGGTCAGTAGATCAACATAAACAATCCTTGACATCTGACAACTTGTCAGGCGGGTAACTCCCGTACTGTCACAGAAAAAGTATAAGGTTTTTTACCTATCACTCACTATAACTCTAGAAAATTCTGGTTTGGAAAATGAAAATCCTAATGAGATGGCAGGATCAGATAGGGTTGATGTGAGTTAATCACTCAAAATAAAAATTGCTATCTCAAAAATTGGTGGAATTCATGAGTGGCAAAGGAAGATGGATAGGAAGCAGTTATGACCCTTATATGAGGAAGACAACCGAAGTGACCGGATTATTCTTCCCTTTGGTGTACTACCAACCGGGAAACACCAAGCTCGAAAACGAAATCTGAAGAAGTAAAACAGGTGGATCATCCCCTGCCTCTCCAACGACTTTTGTACGAAAGATAAAAGGATCCATAAACTTTATTCCTGGTTAATAAGGTATCGTTAACTAAGGTTAACCCTTAACTGGTTTCTTGGGGGCCGCGCGGCCCCCACGCGTCATATTTTTACGATTTTCTAAAAATCTATGCATCGTGCGCAGCTGCCATTTTATGTAATCTCATTACGTCGCGACTCTTAGCGAGTGCCAAATGCTCGGCTCTGTAGCATTTACCAGAATGGAACTACGTACCTTCTGGGGGCCGCGCAGCCCCCACGATACCAGTTACGTTGGTTTTATTGTGGAAATGTTTTTTTTATGTTTTTTTTTATTTTTACAATTATTTTGCAAAGATATCTCAACTTTGCATCAAAAATTTTAAAATGACTACCAAAGAATCATTCGAACTGCTAATATATGATAATAATATACAAATTGCTAGATCAAGCCGAAATCTCCTGATCAAAGTATGTTGTCATTTTGTGCTGGAAAAAAAATAATAAATATGCTACTAAGTGCAACAGTTGTTTGAAATTTATTTGCAAAGTGCATAATACTACAAAAATACTATGTGATTACTGTCAAGACTAAACTACATAATTGTGTTAAAATGTTCCTGAGTCTTAAAAATAAAAGTGATTATATTACCTGTGGTTTTTTAACAAATGATAGTTAGAGGCTATAAGAGATACTTTTTTATAAGATTAGTTTCTTAAGAATAAGAAAAAAAAATATCTTTGGTAAAAACTTACAATAGGGTAGATTTTTGTATTGTTAAAAAAAGCATACACCAAAAGTTGTAACAATTTTGTGATCTCTTGTAATAATTAAGTAAAGAAAATTATATAAATAAATAAAAGTTGATTATACTAAAGAAGGGTTCCATTTAGCATTTATGCACTTTTAAACTGCACATTGTTCAAACTTGCTCTCTAAAGGCAAATTTTGCTTGGGGGCTGCGCAGCCTCCATGATACCAGTTATGATTAAAAAATTTATGATTCCAGTTAAGGGTTAACATTGCTGCTCTTAAATAGCGACACACTAGTTTACATGATAGAAATCAATTCTCAAACAAAAGGATAGATACTGCTCCTATGAAAAGTTGAATAAAAATAAATAAACGAATTCGCATTCGAAATGCTTCCAACTATAATTTTAACAAAGACAGTAATAATGATGACAATGATAATATTAATGTAGATTAGCATCCCTCATTAAAGAGTAGAGGTTAAAATTGATTCACTACTTTCCATTATCACAAAAAATAAAATGAATCCTTTTGGTTGTTTACGACTTACAAGCAGTAAGTTCTAGAAAAAAAATTTACCTCACCTTCAAGTTAAGGTGTGCTGTACCGTAATTCCTTGTGTTTACGTAGTTTTCAGGTTCGGAAAGGTTGCCTATTCCGAGAAGAAAAAGTGTGTGAAGTTAGGATAGAAGGAGATCCGGTCCGACAGGGAAGAGTTTTCATGCCGCCGGTACTAGGAGTCTCATCTCTATCTAAATATGGTTCCACGAGGGCGTGTTCCACCGGAATCTGGTCTGGATCATTAATATGATAATTAGGAACCAAAGGAAAAGGCTCGATTGCGGGTACAATACGCTGGAGAATACGCGATGCAGTAGATCTTGGTAACATCACAGAGAAGTCGAATCTAACGTCTGGCGTTAAACTATGGGATTCTGCGTAAATGTCCCGTTGGTTCCGTTGGTTGCGTCGCTGCAAAGAGATGACAAGCTTCTTGTATATTAGAAGGAAATTTGGAAGAGGTTCTATCTTGGGACATGTCGTATCGTTCTTGATTTCGTAGACACGTGGTCCTTTCCCTCTTTTTAATTAAAATTTGTTAGTACTTATATATCCTATAATAAAAATTAAGACTTTAATACCTGATCGTAACACAATAAGGTTTCCATAAATAAAATTAGGGAAAATTTATATCTAGTACTTAAAAACTAACAAGCAACAAATAATTTTGCTATTCATTATAGCTATTATGGGAAAGATTTTTTTGATAAGTAAAACTAGTTCCCTTTTTAAATTTAGATATTTGATCTGATAGTTTCGAGGGATTAAGGTATATTACACCAAGAAGATAATTGAATTCTAATCAGTTCATCTCGTATCTTAAGTCCTCTTAATCTTTTTCACTAACCCCCTTTACCTGTTTGTTCCCGTGGTGAGATAAAAGATGATTGTTTCTTTCCTTCTCTTTTTTCCTTCAACTATATCTTTATTTCTCTATAAATGGTGAAAGAAAAACGTTATGCAAAATGTTGGAAAAAGAGTGACTTTACCTATTTACTTCATTCTCTATTTATAATTAGAGTGAAGATGATCGACTGACAGTCGGACAAATATATCGTGGTATGCGACTTCGACTAGGTCGAGGCATTACTCAAGGTTGTTCGGGAACAGGACCTCGACTTCGTAGTGCATAGAGAGGCGTCAATTCTGTTTTGTCGCTTTCTTCCGTGCTTTCGCTCTCGCTCTCTATTTCGTCACTTTCACTTTCGCTTTCCGTTTCTAGTCGTACTTCTGGTAGTTGTTCTGAGATGGAGCTTAAAATAAATTCATTTCAAGGGTGAATATAGGTCATTTCTTGTCCTATGGTCTGTGTATCATCTTCCTCTCCGTTACCCTGCCTTACCGATAGTTCTTCGTCAGTTTCTTTGCTTACCTCAAATTCTTCTCTAGCGATAGAGGGTTTAATTAATTATAACCCTTAATTTATGTTTAGTCTAGATATTTTCTATCTGATAGTTCACTGAACAAAGAATATTGACTATTTGATAAGGCCCTGACCATCGTGGGGCTAATTTTCGCTTTATTCCTCTGGGAACAACTACAGGTAACCCCCGTATAACACGGTAGTTACGTTCCAAAAAATTGCCGTGTTATGTAAATCCGTGTTATGCGAAACAAAGAACTAGTACGAAAAAGAGGGTTAGGTTCCAGAAATTAAAAAACATGCTACTATATTTTCATAATTAAGATAAATATCTTTATTAAAATTTTCTTAAGTGATACATATTACGGTAATATAAATTAAACAATGTTATCTTTGTCACCACTAAAAGCACTATTAACCGAGAGCATTTTATTTTTGGCAAGTTGTCGTTATCCTTTGAGCATTGTTTTGCATTATTTTCAGATTCATGCTTTACCTTTTGCAAAAAGTGTATGTAATTTTAGATTGCTTGCTTCTAGTTAAAAGATCTTTATAAATTTCCTTATATGGTGCTAAGCACTTGTGGAATAAGGGAAAAACATCTGGCAACACCAGAAGCAGAAGCGTCGAGATCTGGCAAAATTGAAACAATTTTCGCGAAGGACCATGTGTATGGAGACGAGAAAAAAAATTACACACTGAAGTACTAATAGTTCACGAAAATAATAATTTTTGTGAACTATTAGTACTTAAGTATGTAAAAATTTATTACATTTCATGTTGTACGAGGGTTTTACCCATTTCTCGAACCGTGTCAGAGTGAAACCGTGTTATAAAAGTACCGTGTTATACGGGGGATGGTAGCAATTCTCGAATCGTGTTAGAGCGAATCCGTGCTATAGAAGTACCGTGTTATACGGGGGTTACCTGTACTTTCTTCAGCAATACTCGGTCTCCTACCTGATAGTGAGGTAGCTTGTTTTGCTTCTTTTGTCTTTCCCTTCGGTTTTTAGCTGTACGTTACGGCGACTTCTTACGCCGTTTTATGGGCGTAACTCATTCTTGCTCTTAATTTCAGAATTATCGTCGATATCATAGGAAGTGGTAGCGAGATTATTAATTACTTCGAATGGGTAAGTAGGATGTCTACCATATATAAGAAAAAATGGACTTTCATCGGTAGATGCGTGCACAGAAGTGTTATACGCAAATAAAGCGTATGGGATCCATTCGTACCAATCACGTTAATCCTTTACAACATAATGCGCTTAAATATCAATAAGCGTTTTGTTAAAACGTTCAAGTACGCCGTTACAAGCAGGATGATAAGCGGTTGTAAGAAGTCGTTTTATTTGTAGTAACTCACATACTTCTTTAAACATCTTAGAGATAAGATTCGGTGCCCTATTCGTCAACAACTGTGTCGGAGTAGAGTGGCGTAATACAATAATGGTAACAAACGCCTTTGCAATCGTCTTGCTACTAACATCCGGCAGTGGGGTAGCTTCTGCGTACCGGCTAAAATGATCTACAAATACTAGAATGTATTTATTTCCGTTTGTTGTGATGAATAAAGGTCCCACAATATCCATCGCTGTCCTTTCAAATAAATGCGTAAGAGGCGAGAATAATTGTAATTTCGCCTGTGCTTTTCGTCCTTGTCGTCTATGTTTCGGATGACTTTGACAACTCTCACAATAACTTCTAATATCCTTTTTCATATCGGGCCAGTAAAACAGTTTTCCTATTTTACTTTGCATTTTTAATTCCCCTAAATGTCTGGCCATAGGATTATCATGGAAAGTATATAATATATATTCCTTTAAACCTTAGGGTATAACAATTTGCTCCCACCAGTCAGTTCTTCTCCGATTTGTACCTTTGTGACATAACACTCCTTCTTCGTTTAAATAGTATTCATTTAAGTCTAAATTATTTATATTTCCAGATGTGATACCATCTTTTAGCGCCTGGATGACAGGTTTCCATTTTATGTCGCGTTGCTGTAAGTTTCCTATCTGTGTATTCGAGAAGATAGGTTCAACTTCTTTTATCTGCCTAATCGGTATGCGGCTTAACGCATCGGCGTTAAGATGTGCGTTTCCCGCTTAATGTATGACATCAAAATCAAATTCTAGTAAAAAAATAATTCATCTAGATATTCTAGAATTCGTAGTGGAATCCTTACTGTTAATTAACCATTGTAACGGTCGATGATCTGTTACAATAGTAAATTTTCGCCCGTATAAATATGGTTTAAAATAACGTACGGCCCATACGGTAGCTAAGCATTCCTTTTCTGTAACACTACACTTTAATTCCGGTTTCCGAAGTAGTCGACTTGCATAAGCGATCGTTTTTCCTTTCTGTCTTCCTTTTACGATAATACTGCTCCCAGAGCTAAATTAGATGCATCTGTTGCTAATATAAACGGTTTTGTGAAGTCTAAAGACTTTAAAAGAGGAACTGAAGTGATAATGTCCTTCAATCGTTCGAAACTGTGTTGTTGATCTTGACCCCATTCAAAGGCACTGTCCTTCTTTAATAAATCGGTTAAAGCAGTGGTCCCCAACCCCCGGTCCGTGGATCAAATGGGACCGGGCCGCCCAAGAAACATTAAATTATTTCCATTTTATTTACTATAGTGTATTTCTCTCGGAACAACGAAATAAACTGGACATAAGAAACACACTTCGGGTGTTATTGTCTCCTACTACCACCAGATGAAACTATCGCGTTACAAAGAAACGTGCTCAGGGTTCTCATTGATTTAGCGTTCTAGTGAGTTAAAATGTTAAATCACATTAATTCATTTTTTGGTGTAACTGTATTTTATTTTGAAGGCATGTTTAAATACAATTAAATTAAATTGTTAAATTAAATCAATCTAAAATATAAAAAATCAACGTTCCCCGTCAGTGGGCTGCGGTAAAATTATCAAACGTTGACCGGTCCGCGGAGATAAAAAGGTTGGGGACCGCTGTGTTAAAGGTTTTGCAATTTTAGCATATTCATCTACATGTCTCCTATAATATCCAGTAAGACCTAAAAAGGATCTAATTTATTTTTTATTCAGAGGTCTAGGAAAGTCTAGAACACATTTGATTTTATTCGGATCCGGCTTTATGCCGTCCTTTGACACTTCATGTCCTAAAAATTTAATTTTTTGCTGTAGAAAATGGCATTTTCTTGGTTTAAACTTTATACCTTGCACTAGTTAGTCGTTTAAAGATTTGTTCTAAGCGTTCGAGGTGGCTAGGAAAGTCTGGACTGAATGTGAAAACATCATCCATGTAAACCAAGCATGTCCTTCCTTTTAGGCCATGTAAAACGAAGTCCATTGTTCTTTCAAAGAATTCAGCGCTTGTTTTTAGCCCATCGGGAGCCTGTTCCATTGGTAATGCCCATCAGGGGTAGAAAAGGCAGTCCTTTCCTTATCACTTACACCTAACTGCCAAAACCCTGAGACCGTATCCATCGTCGAAAAGTATCTTGCTCTTCCCATCAAACTAAGGGACTCTTGTACCAGGGGAAAGGGATATGGATCTACTTTGGGAATCTTATTTAATTTACGGTAATATATCACAAATCTGATTCCCCCATCCTGTTTTCTTACCAGCAAAGCAGGAGAGCTCCAAGGAGAAGTCGAATATTCGATAAAGTCATGTTCTAATAAATTGTGTACACTCTTATTTAATTTTTCTCTTTGTCCATATGGGATTCTATACGGATGTGAATAAATGGGTGAGGCATCACCTGTGTTAATTTCATGCTCTACTATATCGCAATATCCTAAGTCATAATCATTTAATGTAAAGACATACTTATACTTATATAATAAATCTAATAGTGCTTTCTTCTCCTTTTTTCCTATTCCTGTCCATTCGAATAGTTGACGAAATTCTGCTTTAGATAATTTCTCTCTTGCATCTTTTTTATTAGGTAATAATTGATGATCATCCTCCATTGCTTTTAAGAAGGTCCCCACTTTAGTACCTTTATCTAGTCTAATTGATTTTTAAGTAGTATTACAAAATCGAACGGGCACTTTTCCCTTCTTGTTAGGTGAAACTGAAACGTTAGCCCCATAAATTCCTTTCTGTGGAAAAGTAATGGGTTCTATAACGCCTATGCCGCTATTACGTTTAATACTTTTAATCGTAGCGGTTACCATGCTTTCAGCCAAAAGTGGAAGATGACATGTTTCTAAGACAGTAACTTCTCTTTCAATTTCTGGCTCTACTCTAATACGTTTTTCTGAAGCTTGTGTCATTTCTTCTTTTCCTCTTTTTTTATTTGGTCGTATTTTACGCTCTAGCCCCTTTTTTATCGGAATCTAATTAACATTTTGGCTGCTTATATATTTAGAGGTATCGATAAAGAAAATATTAGTCTGTGGTGGGATTGTTAAATATCCCCTTTGAAAGTCAATCTGGAATCCTTTTTCTAACATCATATCTTCTCCAATTATACCATCACACGGGTATGTAACATCGGTGTCTACTATACAACACGCGAATATGAAGCGTAAGTTGCCAATTTGAAAGGTAGGTTTCAAAACACCATATGTATAAATACGATGTCCTGTAGCGCTTCTAAGATCTGTTTCGTTGTTATGTTTGACTGCCACTTTTTCTTTTATCCTGTCAACGAAATTTCTGGCTATAAAAGATACCTCTGCGCCTGTATCGATTTGCATAGTTGCAGGAATTCCTTCTATGAGACAATTAAAAGTCGCTTCACTAGGAACTTCCCTAACTTCGTTCCTTTTTCTTGTTAAATTCGTTTTTGTTTTTATATCAAAGTTTAAGCTGTCTTGCTTCCTTCTATACAGCATGTAACGTCGCCGTCCTTCTACACTTCGGACATTTCCTCTAAATTGGCCATCAAGCTGCTGCTGCCTGAATCTGACTAGATTTCTATCATTATCTTGATTATTTCGCACATCGGGCCTGTTAGGTAAGCGATTTCGCAGTGGTTCTTTTCGCTCATCTCTATTTGTACCAGGCCTAGGCTGAAAATAAAGATTCGGATTGACAAAACCAGGCGGTCTCCTCCCTTGTGTATTTCTAGAATTTGTCGCATTATAGCCGCGTCTGAAATTTATATTCGGCCTACTATCTTGCCTATTATCTCGTCTATTGTCCGTACCTCTCATTTGGGCCTGAGGTAGCTGTCTCTTAATATCGGCTACCTGTAAGGTTAATTCTTCTAAAGCGGTTTTTAAAGTTTTCCAAGTATCCTGTTTCTCCTCTCATTCATTCATTTATTCATTATATTTTTATTGGTACTAAAGTATATAAGTACATACCCTGGTACCGCTTTTGGCATTACCAGGGGTTAGAAGCAGAAATATATTGATTACAGAAAAATAAAATATTATAAAATAGTGAATAACATGATATAAGTGGATATAACAATAAAATATGTACAATGCTCACGTCAGGCTTGCTCGTGCAAGATAGCTTGACAGACATTATGGGTCATCAGCCATGGACTTACATGGCTGGTAATAAAAATTATTAGGTAGATACTTTACATAATTTAAATAACAAGCAAAGTTTATAAATACATTAGATAATAGAGTAAAATGATACAAATATAACAAAGTATTTTTAGCTATAGGTTAGATTATATGTCACATAGCTTATTTGCTTACTGAGCTTTTCAAAGGCCTTATATACATCTTTAGTCAACCATATGTCTGATGGTTTACAAGGCCAGCTTATCCCTTGTTCCTGTAGTAGAATTTGAAGCTCCAGTCTTTCTCGACCTAGAATGGGACAGTGTGACAAATAGTGTAATGCCCCGTCTTCCGTTTCACAGGTTGGACATAGCTTGGAAGTTCCGTTGGTAAATCTTGCTAAATAAGTGGCATATCTGCCATGATTTGCCATTATTTGTGAGTTGTAAAAATTGGGACTGTACCATTTATTTTCTAGAAAATTTTCCAAATTTGAGACAAAGCTGTAGGTTATGTGTTCTCTGTGTTGATCCCATCTGGTTTGCCATTGATGAATAGTGTCTTTCCACAGAATATTGTTAAGTGTACGTTTGCTTATCTTGCTGTAAAAAATGGGAAGAGTTTCTTCTTCTGCGGCCTCCTTTGCCAAGCAGTCTGCTATCTCATTCTCCGTTTCTCCTTGGTGTGCTCTTACCCAGAGGATATCAAATTTGTTCGTAGCTGAAAATATGGTTTTTCTTATTTTATCTGCTAATGGGTGTACATTTCTACTTTTTATGATCTTAAAAGCAGAGAGAGAATCTGTGTGTATTTTTATATGTTGGTTATTGCAGGTAGAGTTGATATGTTCTATTGCCATGTATATCGCCCACATCTCCGCTTGGAATACTGTGCAGTCATTGTGTAGCCGGAACTTTCGATGATTTATCTCCTTCTTTTCTTTGAATATCACGTAACTGCAGCCAACTTTATTGTCATGTCTCGATCCATCCGTGTATACATGAAGAATGTCTTAATTTGTATTATTGTCAAAGTTGAAAAAGGATTTGTCTGGCGGAAGTGTCTCACCTAGGTGAGAGGGCCACTCAATGTCTAGATGTCTTATATTTCGAGTGGTGGTTTGAATGTTTTCTCCCTATTTGAGTTTGTTAGTAAGTTGCTTTTGGTTGATGATGAGATCTATTGGCGGTTTCCTGGTGATTATTTGTAAACACACATTGCTAGTAGTGCGATATGCCCTTGAAATCAGCAAAAGGGCACGCCTGTGTGATGAGAGTAGTTTCCTTTTGGGGTGTACTTTGGCTGTTGCCCAACCCCATGTTCCGCAGGCATAAGTTATAGTTGGAATATATATACTGTCGTAGATGATCGATAAACTTTTTGAGTTAAACCCCCATTTTTGTTTGGCAATCTGGGCGAAGGCCTGACAGATAATTCCGGTGCGTGCAGTTATGTTTTCTATATGGCTGTCCCAGGACAGCCTAAAATCGAGAACTACTCCTAAATATTTTAATGTCTTATCAACTTTTATACTGTTTCCATTCATCTTTAGATGAGGGGGTCTGAGGTATAGATTACTTTTTCTCGCTTTATTGAACACTATAACTCTTGTCTTGTTTGTATTGAATTGGAGCTTATGTTGTTCTCCCCATCTGTGTATCCGTTGTAGAAGTGAATTGCCTTTAGTCTCTAATTCGGCCCTTGATCTTCCCTCCAGCAACATGATCACATCATCTTCGTAAGCTACGCAATGTGTTTGCCCAAAGTTATTTTTTAAAAACGTGTCAAACATCACGTTCCACAAGAGGGGTCTGCAGACTGAACCCTGCAGACATCCTCTGCTTATTTTCTTTTGAACTGTATGTTGTCCATATTGCAATAGTGCTTCTCTTTCTTTAAAGTAGTTAGTTAGGAGACTTAGAAGGTTTCTTGGGCATTTGAATTGACGAAGTTGATATGTCACTAGGGGCCACCAAGCACTATCAAATGCCTTGGAAATATCAAGGCTGACCCCTAAGATATATTTATCTTGTAGTAGTTGTTGTATGTAGTTGACTGTTTTTTCTATGGCATCTTCTGCCCATCTCTGCTGTCTAAATCCGAACTGTGAGTCGCTTAAAAATTTGTTTTTCTCGATGTGCCATGTAAGTCTTTTTGTGATTAATTTCTCGAGAATTTTTCCCATTATCGATAACAAGGAGATTGGTCTGCTGTCTGTTTTTGATCCAGGTTTAGGGACTGGAATCACCTTTGCCATCTTCCAAGCTTTGGGGAATACAGAATAAGTTAGGCAGGTGTTATAAAGGTCATTTAGATGGGAGGGAATATTTTTCCATAGTTCATTTGCTAATTCAGCAGTTATATCATCTATTCCTGGCGCTTTGCGCTTGCCCAAAGTTGTGAAGGCCCAGTGTAGTTCCTCCGTAGTAAATGGAGGCGTGTTCTCAGTGTTTTCTAATTTATCAATTTCAAAGCGAAGATGTTGTTGCCATTCAGAATCTGTTGAAGAATCATCTTCTGGACAAAAGGTGTTGAGCTGTAGAAACATTGTTTGGATGAGAGATGGAGGTTGGTTGTTGTCTTGAGTCTCGGTAAGTATTTTGGTCTTGCGCAGTTTATTGCATCACATTTTAGTCAGGCATCTCCAAGGATTGTTCGATGTCTTGGAGCAAAACTCTTGCCAGCTGCGTATTTTCTCTGTTTTTATTGTTTGCTTGTAGATCTTTTGACTGGCTAGGTACGCCTACTTGTGCTGTCTTCTTGTGTTATCATCACAGCATTTCTGATAGATACTTCTTAGTTTTCTGGTCTTGCGTAGCAATTTACTTAACTCTGGACTCCACCACGCTGCACTTCTTTTATTTATTGTCTTTCTTGGAATATATGTTTCACAGGCCTTTGTAATTATTGTTATGTTGTGTTCAATTTGGTCTCAGGCAGTTTGTTGGTTTCCTTCATATTCTTTAATAAGGTTATTTTCTAAGAAAGCTTGTATTTGTATGCAGTTTCCTTGCTTATTATGTATTTGCTTTTGGGTGTTCATATTGTGTCTTCATTTCCTTTCCCAATTAAGTTAAATGTTACATATGCATGATCACTCAATGATTCCTCTGGCAGTACTCTCCAGTTTGTTATTTTTGCATAGAGTCTAGAGCTGCAGATTGCTACGTCTATCCATGATTCTCCCCTAGGTGAGCAGAAGGTCAGGGGTGAGAATGGGTTGTTTAGTAGCAGGAGGTCGTTTTGATTCAGAAATTCCTCAAGTTGTCTTCCTCTGCCATCTAAACGGTTGCCACCCCATGCAGGAGAGTGGGCGTTTAGGTCACCTGCCAAGACTATTTGTGCTTCTTGAAATGCGTCTATGATGTGTTGTAATTTCCCCAGAAAATTATCATTGTCTATTTCCCCTGGGAAATATGTATTTATTATAATAACTCTCTCATCGTTGTTTAGGAGTTCAGTGACAATAATACACTCGTCGCTGAATTTAGTATGATGTAAGATCGGAAGGTTAACATTCGGCACCAAGGTGACTGCCCACGGGTATTTTCTTCTACCCTGGAGAATTGGGCAATAGGTAGGTAAACAAGCAGGAGCATTAGACCGACAGTATGGCTCCTGTAGTAACACCAAGTCGTAGTTATTTAGATGATTACCAAGAATAAAAGCTGCAGATATGCTTCTTTGGATGTTGCACTGCAAAATACGTATCTTTCTTTCATAACTCATGTCCATAGTCGGTTCTGGATAATATATTGTTTTTAATACGTTGGTAAACTGGGCATTTGGTGTTACGTGCATTCTGCGTTGTCTTTTTCCTTATTAGCTTTGCAATTGCAACAGGTAGCCACTTCCTTTCGTTTGGGACATTCACAGAAGGGATGGTTTCCCATGCACTGACTACAAGTAAACTCGGTTTGTGAGCATTCTTTCGCAGTGTGACCATAAAGACAGCATCTAAAGCACTGCAGGACCGGACAGAAGTACCGCGATCCATCAGCGCGACCAGTTTATGTTTACTTTTCCTAGGTCCAATAATGTTCTTACAGTAGGGGATATTTCTATTGTCCAATTTTTGTATGTAGCCTCCTTCTTTCCCAAATGAAATTTAACCCTAAATTGTCTTTCAAAATCTTATTGAGTATACTTGTCTTGTATCAAGTGATTCTGTGTGAATAATTGATATGGTAATTCTTTTTTCGTGATATCTTTGTGTACCGAGAACAGCACCATGTGCGGCCATCTCTTTTTAGGAGTATGTGCTGTCAAACCAGCAATGTTCTCTTTTATGCATTTCTCTAAGGTTGCAAAGTCCCCATTACCACTTAGTTCTACGGCCGAGCCACCTCCCCCAATCTTACGAAGTCTTTCAACTCCAATGTTTATTTCCGACGGCTTTATTTTCTCTTGTAATAGTTTCTTAACTGTTTCACTGTCTCTGTTGTCTGTGTTATTGCCATATACTAGTAAAACTTCACGTGGATAAGTGTGTCTAGAAGCTGCTTGTTTTTCTCTATTTGGTCCCCTCTTAACTATAAAACTATACAGTGGTGCAGGTATCTTTTGAATCATCTTGTCTCCAATGTTATCCAGTCTGTCCTTGATTGTACAGACAGCCGTAGTAATGCTTTCATTATTCTTTTTCACCGCTTCCACGATTTCCTGTTTAATTTCATCCCCTTTTTCTTTATTATTTCACTCTTTGTCTACAATTTTTCGTATATCATCCATATCTTCTCCCACCTTCCTAAGTGCCTCCATAGTTCTGTTCTCAAAAGCTTCAAATAGCTTGGTGAATTCCTCAGTTTTCGTCAGTGTAGTTAACTCATCTCCAGTTAGCTGAGTGGAAGGAATTTTCATTATGGTTATCTCTGCCATGCGAATTACTCTTGTCATCTGTTCTAAGATGTGCTTTCTATGAGCTCTTGTTGACAGACTACCATTAAGATTGTTTTCAATATAGGGGAAACCGGGGCAAAATCAGCATGTTATGATTTACTTAAATTTTGTGTAATAAATACTGCTGTAAACTGAAAAAAAAGCTTTGCATATTGTCTATTGGAATGTTACCTTACTATAGAACTGGTTAAAATCAGTTTGGAAATAAAAATAATTAAAATAATTACAACTTTACAAGAAGAGAGAAATTGACGAAGTTGCCCCGGGTATAGGGGCAAGATCGGCAACTTCTCTCTTTTTGTAAAGTTGTAATTATTTTAATTATTTTTATTAAAGTTGCCCCTGGTATAGGGGCAACAGTAATGGGGCAAGATAGGCACGTATATAAAATTATGTTATTAACAATGTATAAGTTGGAATTCACTATTAAAACAAAGAAATACAAATCCAACACCCATTTAATGTTATTACAACGAAATGCAAGTTCAAAGACATATATAAATAAATAACAAATGCAAACATGTTTTCATTTATCATCTATTTAATTTTTATTCTTTGCTTCTAATGTGGCTTTATGTTGCCGATCTTACCCCGCTAGTCATGATTTCGAAACATTAAGTACAACCCAGAGAACAGAATGCCAAGCCACGATCTGGCCACGTGAATAAGTTGAAGTTACATCCTTCTAACAGGAAAAGTAACTTTCGTTATCATGGAATTATAACAAAACCTGCCAATTCAATATAAATGGAAAAAAAATATTATATGGAATTGAACGAAAATGAAAATTTGCTTGATAATTCAACTACGCTTGTTGGAGAACAATAAAAACACTACACTCAACAAGCCACCAATAAAACTCAACTGCCTAACCTATAACCAAAGTCTCCTTTTAATTTGTTTTTAAAAAAAAGCGCTTGACAAACTTGCCCCGCATGCCGAAGTTGCCCCGGTCTCCCCTACTGTTTAGTCTTCTCTAAATTCTTAAAGGAATCCTCTAGAAATTTCTCGAGGAGTTTCCCTTTGCCTTCTGCCATTTTTATTTTCTCAGTTGCATATAAGAAAATAACAGAATACAATTAAATTAAGAGTGTCAAAAAATGGACCCAGTGTGAGTACCTAAACCATTAGCTGAAGGTAGGTATTGTAAAGAGGTAACCTTGTACCAGAAACTATGCACTGTCAAGTTGGCACTTGGCAGAGCAGAGGGGAAAGATAGCTTAAATTAACTTAAGTTAAATAAATCAATTAAAACTAATTAAAATTAATTCGCGTAACGATTAAGTACAGCAGTTGACGACACATCATCAGCCACATTAATTAATACTTTGTCTGTAGAGGTGTCTTCATTTTCAAAATTAATAGTTAATTAAGAATCCACAAAGAAATAAGGCGATGACGTCACGACAGCGGCGATTTCAAAATTCCGACGACCGTTAAAAGCCGTTAAAGTCCGTTGTATGCTGGTCAGTGCAGATGAAGTGATAAAATTAAAATCGTCGTAATTCAAATTCTATCAGCGATACAGTAATGAAAGTTGGAAAGATGTTTGCTGTTATAGTCCTCTTCACGATGCTGTCAAATTTTTAACGGATGGCTGGTTTAAGACCCGATGCGGGCCATCAAGTACCGCTCACAAAACGTCCAAAATCTAAAGTTCTACCGAGCCAATTGTAACAAAATTTGGATATTGTACTCACAGTATGTATTGTTATCCAATGCCACCTTCTGATCCGGAAAATCGATCCGCACGGGTCCAGAAGATTAGTTCAAATAATCCAAAATTTGGATGCTTGCGGTTCCAAAAATAATGGGTCCACGAACACAACGTTAGTATACATAGGATCACAATCACTAACACTGTTAAGAAATTCACAAAAAACCGGGTGGAAAAAAACTTTATTTAAGCAAAAACACGAAAAATCGAGGATCTCGAAGTTTTCACTGCTTCTCTCCTCGTGACGGCGCCACCTTTCCCCTGTTTCTCCTCTACCAGATTAGTGATCTCCGTAACGCTCTCAAAATTCCGCGAGGCTGTGCGGTAAGAGATTCTATCGTTTCCTCACTAATAGCTGCCTTTAGAGCCTTATCGAAACTATCGGGCTATCTAGACATGACGCATTGCCCTAATATTATGTCCAGGCCGTTACAAAACTGCACTTTCAATCGTTCATCCAATTCCCGATCCTGAACTCTCTTAATTATTGCCACTTTAGTCTCATCTGTTCCAACTTGTTCGATCTCTATTTCACTTGCTAGGGAACGGAGTCGCACAGCGAACGCTTGGATATCTTCGCCTCATTGCTGGATACATGCGTAAAATATATTTAATCTTAACGTGTAAAAAACCCGTACAGATCTTTCGAGCATTACCTTTCTAAAAGTATCAAAATCCTCAACTTCTTTTATCTGTTAATCGTTTTTTCTTAACAAACTCTTGCGCTATTCCAGTAAGCTTAAGTTTGGCGACTGCGAGCATTTGCACCTTGGACCATGCTGCAACTTTTGTTACATCGGCAAGAGAATCGAAAAATTCAGTGACCTTTGTTCCCGCAAGATCACCCGAAAATATCAATAACAAAGGAATCATTCCGCCTAAACTATTAAAAGTTATCGGGTTTCCGGCCAGAGTCACACGAGGAGGTTCACCACCTTTTGCCATTTCTCTACTTATTACTATTGACTTAAAACTAACTTTAATTAAAAGCTTTTTCTTGTACAACCGATAGACCTCATCAAAGACCCTATTCCTGCTACACCAATTTGTGTAATTCGTTTACAGAGATTTTTAGGCACATAAAATCCCACTCCCGTGACACCAATATGTGTGAACCGAGGGAATTGAAGCAGAGAGCTTCTCTCCACTTATCGGCTTCGTTTTCAGGAATGGCTTTGTTAATTGAGTGGGATGGGTAGTGCAGTCGTGAAGAGGTGTCGATCGTACAAAAAAAGAGTCGTTAAGCTTAAGACAAACATCTTTAATACAAAGCAATAAATATAAATACATGAGAGTACATATTAAATTTAAACAATAAGAAAGTAACAATCATAATACTTACGAGTCGCGACAATAACGGACGACCGATGTTTGTTTTTTCCGTTGGAGGACCACCGAAGGTCCTCCATTTTCTAAGTCCTAGAAAAATAGTTATCGAAAGTTTTCTAAGTTCTATCCTAAAAAGATAGCGAATATTTTCTAAATTTTGAGTATACCGAGTGACGAATATTTTCGAAGTTCCGATTATACCGAGAGAAAAGGAAGCTAAAATAATGTAAGTCTTTACCTTGTTTGTATCAGCGATCACAAGCTTCGAGGTTCCAAAGGCAGAGGGGGCTGAAGGAGTTAGAATCCTAGCTTCTTCCCCTGACGATCGTCTCGAGGTGTGGAGCGTTTCTCTTTTATACTCATTTCTCGTGGAAAAAATCTGAGATTTCGTTGACGTAATTTGACAGTTCTCCAGATTTATTACTGTCTCTCCGTCACGCGTGACAACGTTATACAGACATCTTTTGACCAATTAGTATTAAATTTGTCACCAACTGCAGAAATGACTGGCCATACTCGGTAACGCGATATAATTTCTCACTGTCTGGTCCATCCTTAGGAGTGACCTTCTTGTCTACCCTCAACACAAAAACACATGTTTGCTTTGTAAATGGGTTATAGCGCAGACACCTTATACTCGAGCAATCCCCTGGGGAAAAGGAAGTTCTTCCGCAGTCGCCTCGGATGACTTTGTCTGCACGAAAGTTTACCTTTCTAGGTGACGTAGTACAAGTCCTGAAGTCGCAAGGTCTGATACCCGGGCAAAGGGTAAATACAAGAGAAATAACGGAAATAATAATGAAAGAAAAATTTTATATTTTATTTTATTATATAAAATTTTCATAAGAAAATTAAATTTTCACATTTAAATTAGGCCCCACTCAAAGAAAAATTTTAGGACAAAGTACAAACTTAAAACTGAAGCGTAACACGTAAGAAATAAAATTTATTTTTCAAATTTTACGGAAATGATTTTCAAAAGACCTTTCACATTATGATCATTATATTTTTAATATTCAACTAAAGTAGATGTTATATTGTTAAACGTGTAGCTATTTATAATGAAAATGTTTTAGTTTCTGTTATAAAACTGTAAAATATAAGTTGTTATACACTAAAATTATGAAAATATATTATAACTGAATTACCTTGTTATTCGCTAACTGTATTTTTTATAAATTTAAGAACGCAAGTGTCATAAAAACGATCGCATTGTATGTAATGTGTGTACAGCTGAGATGCACGTCGAAATTTAATACATGACCGTTATAACACTACTAAATTTCGTTGCGTCCTAACATGCCTGAGTTGGCGAAAAATTGGATATTTCAATTTAACGAACATTTTGCATATGTCAATGGATCGAATCATTGAAAAAACCTGTTTATCCTTATTCTACAATGAACAGATTAATGAATCTATCAGTAGCAATAATATGTTTAAAACCGTTTTGAAACCCCGTTCGTTTTGTTTGCATTTACGCGATGAAATATGTAGTCAGTGTTTAATTAGTTACGATTCAAAACGTAATACTATATTAATTTGTAATGTACTGATTAGAGTATTAACGTTTTACAGGTTCTCGAATGCCACCATTAGAGACTCCAAAAGGTAAGGTTTAATAAGTATAAAAATGACATACAGTATCGCTCGATTACAAGATGAATTTTTTTTTTGTTAATGTTAAAATATCTAGTTTAATTATACTGCATAATGTGAAAATTTGCGAAATTTCCTTTTTTCTGGAAATTGTTATTTATTAATTCTAAAATTACTGTAAGAATAAAAATTACTACATACAATGCAAAACAATTTTTCTTTAAAACATAAAATGTAAATTATATGTTAGTACTGTATAATCAATATATATTATAAATTTTAGTGTACAATTTGTGTGCCGCTAAAACTTACAATTGAGGTTCGGTACGATCAAGTGAGTTATATAGTCTAGCAACCCTTTATTTTCTATCTATGAAGAAGGTTCGCGTTTTTACCTGAAGGGCGTGGTGTTGAAAGTATAATAGCTGGAATTTAAAATTTATCTGGAAGAAATCGGCTTTTATTGTACTATTTTTAAAATGAAATTTTTTGCGTTTTTGACTGCGTTTTAATAGGATACAACATTTTTTAGGGTACCACGGGGAATGAAAAAAGTGTATTCCTTAACTACTGAAGTGTTAGGAATGCAGGTGTTAAAAATGGAAGTGTTAAAATTGAAAGTTTATATTAACAATAAAAGTATTAAGAGAAAGGGGCGTGAAAGATTTACAGGCGCAAATGCGGCTTTTTGCGTTTTTGCAGAAAATCGAAGATATTTTTAGACCCATGCAAAAATTCTCTAATTAGTCTGGAAACGAGAATTTAATTTTTGCATTATGTGAAAACGGGAAAGATTGACTATAATGCAATTATCTTAATTTTTGCTATCGTTACTTTTTGCCCAAGCAACACCAGTCTTATCAGCTACTTTTTTATAAATGCGATATTTACGAAATCATACTTCTCATGTTAGTTTCTTCATGTGTTGCAAAAATATAAACACTATTGTCATATAAAAGCAAATATTATAATATTTTTACAAGATTTTTTATTTAAACAAGTCATATGAAGTCTTTCGAGCGTTGAGGTTAGCAATTTTGATCACGCGTGTGGCACCACAACCTCTCTAACAAGGATCACTTTTTAAGTATCAAATAACCAAATTGTTTAAATAGATTTGTTTTATTGCTTGGTATATAGTAGCATTTGACTTTTATAACTACAAAGGTTATTCTCTCTAATGGTTTATCACACCCAGTGACCAATATACACATTTGAAATTTTTTAAATTTTTCTACTGTAAGCAATTTAAAGAATTTGTAAAATGTATTAGATTGGTCACTTGCTGTAACCAAATTTCACCTAAGATAACCTTTATAGTTATAAAATCAAATACTGTAATTTAATATAAGAGAAGGGTTGGAATTACAAAATAATCTAATACATCATTTTGTACTTTTTTAATCTTTTAATTTTAAGTTTTGGTGTAGTTATTTTTTGCCCGGGCAATGCCAGGTACATATGCTAGTATATAATAAAGGTAAGTGTACAATGTTTGTGCTGCTAAAACTCAAAAACGATTTCCGGTACGATCAAGAGAGTTATATTGTGTGGTAGCACTCTATTCCCATCTATGAACAAGGTTTTCGTTTTTACTTAAAAGGCGTAATGTTGAAGATTGAAGATATAAGGGCTGGATGTTTTGCCCCTTAGAAATTTCTAGAACAGTCCAGAACATTCGAGAGTATTCGGGAACGTTTCACAATGTTTCGCGATGTTCTGGAACGTTTGGAAACACCGAAACATCCCAGATCATTGTGAAACATTTCAGAACACTCTCGAATGTTGTGGACTGTTTGGAACATTGTGGACCATTCGAAGCCATTTTGTATTGGTGGGACTACCCATTGGTGGGGTATATAAAAAAAGATTCGTCGTGAGTCGGAATGTCAGTTTTTTATCAGTGACGAAGGGAAAAGGCGACAAAAGGTGAAAATTCCAAAGTAGCGCAAAGAGTGAATAATAACATGGAATGCCATTACACTGCCTTTGACTGAAAATTAGATTTTCAATCATACTACTCAGAAATCTGAACTCATCAAAACTATGTAATGGAACAAGGATGATCGGCAAACAGCTATCGAATAACATCATCGAAGCAGTGTTGCCGTTCCTAGTACATTTGTACTTTTCTGATACATTTTGCCCTTTTCAGTAAATTAAAAGTACATTTATATTTTTAGTACATTTTCAGTACATTTTAATATTTCAAGTACCATTTACGGTACAAATTAATATTTCACGCCTTAACGAAAAAATGACAAAAAATTAGTTTAATAAAGTCTCATTAGTGTCACTGCTTGCTAATTTAAATTATCCAATCACAACATACAAATGGTGTGTGTTCGTCGACATCAGCAACATAGATAGTTGCACGTGTAAACGGTTTTGACTCAGTGGTCTTCTTTCGTACGTTCAGTTGTCTGCACATTCTCATCAGGACCTTGACAAAATTTTTCATGCCATGTGGTCTAAACAATTCAACTCCGTGAAACAAAAATAATGAACAGGTAAAAAAATCAATGATTTTAAACTTTTGCCGTCAATAATATCAAAATATCCGTTAAGTCAGAAACAAATTATTACAGAAAATTGTTTTGAAATTTTACGAGTGTAAATAATATAAATACTTTTATATTATTTTCTACCACTATAATTTAANATAATAGCTGGAATTTAAAATTTATCTGGAAGAAATCGGCTTTTATTGTACTATTTTTAAAATGAAATTTTTTGCGTTTTTGACTGCGTTTTAATAGGATACAATATTTTTTAGGGTACCACGGGGATGAAAGAAGTGTATTCCTTAACTGCTGAAGTGTTAGGAATGCAGGTGTTAAAAATGGAAGTGTTAAAATTGAAAGTTTATATTAATAATAAAAGTGTTAAGAGAAAGGGGCGTGCAAGATTTACAGGCAAAAATGCAGCTTTTTGCGTTTTTGCAAAAAGTCGAAGATATTTTTAGACCCATGCAAAAATTCTCTAATTAGTCTGGAAATGAGAATTTAATTTTTGCATTATGTGAAAACGGGAAAGATTGACTATAATGCAATTATCTTAATTTTTGCTATCGTTACTTTTTGCCCAAGCAACACCAGTCTTATCAGCTACTTTTTTATAAATGCGATATTTACGAGATCATACTTCTCATGTTAGTTTCTTCATGTGTTGCAAAAATATAAACACTATTGTCATATAAAAGCAAATATTATAATATTTTTACAAGATTTTTTATTTAAACAAGTCATATGAAGTCTTTCGAGCGTTGAGGTTAGCAATTTTGATCACGCGTGTGGCACCACAACCTCTCTAACAAGGATCACTTTTTAAGTATCAAATAACCAAATTGTTTAAATAGATTTGTTTTATTGCTTGGTATATAGTAGCATTTGACTTTTATAACTACAAAGGTTATTCTCTCTAATGGTTTATCACACCCAGTGACCAATATACACATTTGAAATTTTTTAAATTTTTCTACTGTAAGCAATTTAAAGAATTTGTAAAATGTATTAGATTGGTCACTTGCTGTAACCAAATTTCNAGATTTTTTATTTAAACAAGTCATATGAAGTCTTTCGAACGTTGAGGTTAGCAATTTTGATCACGCGTGTTGCACCACAACCTCTCTAACAAGGATCACTTTTTAAGTATCAAATAACCAAATTGTTTAAATGGATTTGTTTTAATGCTTGTTATATAGTAGCATTTGACTTTTATAACTACAAAGGTTATCTTCTGTAATGGTTTATCACACTCAGTGACCAATATACACATTTAAAATTTTTAAATTTTTCTACTGTAAGCAATTTAAAAAATTTATAAAATGTATTAGATTGGTCACTTAAGACAAACAAAAACTTACTGTATTTGAAAAATACAAATACTTGTTTTATTTGGGTTTCTAATTAATAGAAAACGACGAAACACTATTTTAAAGTGCATTTTTATTCGACTAATAGAATTATAAATAATATGTAGCTCAGAAAGTAGCCAATGAGCCAAATGATAAATTTTATGTCAAACTAAAAAAGGGTAGCAAATTTGGCGCAAAGTAGCAAAATCTTGCAATGCTGGAAGGAATACTAAATAATGCTGGAGTTGAAACTCAAAAGATTATAGACCCATATTTGAGAAAAAGAGAGAAAAGCCAAAAGATAAAAAGTAGTGAGAAAGGTTAAACAGACGTTCTGTTATGCAAATATTGACCCTTAATTTTCCAACCTTCCTCACTTTATCTTTTGTCCTTTCTCTTTTTTCTCCTCGTTTGGATCTTTAATCCTCGAGCCCNATGTAGCACAGAAAGTAGCCAATGCGCCAAATGATAAATTTTATGTCAAACTAAAAAAGTGTAGCAAATTTGGCGCAAAGTAGCAAAATCTTGCAATGCTGGAAGGAATACTAAATAATGCTGGAGTTGAAACTCAAAAGATTATAGACCCATATTTGAGAAAAAGAGAGAAAAGCCAAAAGATAAAAAGTAGTGAAAAAGGTTAAATATACCTTCTGTTATGCAAATATTAACCCTTAATTTTCCAACCTTTCTCATTACTTTTTATCTTTTGGTCTTTCTCTCTTTTTCTCAAATTTGGGTCTATAATCCTTCGAGTCACAACTTCAAATTTAGTTTTAATTTGTCACAACTTTAATTTAGTTTTAAAAAATGAAGTAGATTTTTACAAAAAATGTTAAACGAAGTGTCTAATGTAAATCCGTTTCATCTATAATGTCATTTATTAATTAAAGAAACAATTGACTTGATTTGTTTTTTTTGAAACCGTGTCCTGTTTTATATTTTTGGCGTAGTAAACACTAGTCTTGTGTTGTATTCCAAAGACACATGGCAAATGTTTACACATCTCCAAGCATTTGAAAATATTTTCTTTTCACTCAAAAATAAAATATGTATAAAAGTTTACGGCTTTGTGAAACTTTATTTTGAGTTTATGCCGTCGAAATTAAATTAAAAAAATAAAATAATTTGTCTGTTTTGTTTACACGTCTATTGGGCCTCATTGAAACTTGCCTTGGGCCGCGGCTCGCAGGCCGCCGGTTGGACACCCCTGGTCTAGTTCTTTCTTCGTTTCATCTCCAGCGATTGCTGAAGTTAATAATTTTTTCCTTTCTTCTATTAACTCAAGGGTACTATTTGTCATCCAATGTTTCCTGTTCTGAGGCTGATGGTGGGTGGTGCTTTGTTGTACCCCAGTTAAAATCAAACTTTCTCTTTGTGTCCATAAATTATCTATGTTGTTTGCAAAAAATGGAGGGTATAAATTTCGGAGTCTGTTGTAAGATTGAACTAGCTGGAGTTTCAAGTCTTGGGTTCATCTTTGATATTTTTGTTGTATGGAGTTTTAATGTTACTTCCACTTTTAGTAGCTTATGATCAGAGTTTCAGAATGCCCCAGGTTTTGCTCTGACATTATTCACTGGTGATCTCCATCTTGTTCTTATTAGTACGTAGTCAATTTGGTTTTTATATTCACCTATTGGGGAAGTCCAAGTAGAAAGATGTCATTAATGGTGTTTGAACATGGTGTTAGTTATTGAAAAACTGTTATCGATTGCAAACTAAAGGACTCTATTTCCTCTTTCATTTCTGGTGCCCAGTCCAAATTGTCCTATAATGCACCATAGATTATTATCATCATGTTTTATATTGCCTATGTTAGCATTAAAATCTCCAATTATTATCAATATGTCCTTCTGTGGTATTTTTGGGATGATGTTTTCAATTTGTGTGTACACTGTGTTCACTTCATCGTCCCAAGCAGTGGTCATATAAACCTAAATAATATGATGGTTTACTGGCCTGGAAAATATTGTAATTTTTATTATGCGGTCGTTGATAGATTCATAGCTTTCCACAAATATTGTTACGTATTTGTCGATAACAAAAGCCCCTCCATTATGTTCGTTTTCAGTCGTATCTGAAACATATATCGTGTGGTCGATTATATAAAAATGACAACTCTCTTTCCAATGTGTTTCGGAGATTCCACAAATTCGTATATTCTCTCGATTGATCTCTCTTTCTACTATGTAGAGCTCTCCAGTCTGTAAAACTCTTCTGGATAAATTTCAAGTACCTAAGGATAAATTTTTCTGAGATGCAATTTTAAATTTTTTCCAGATGCATATTTCGTTGTGGTACCTGGTTGCCTACACCCATATGCCGGGTAACCCATTTTATACCAAATGATCCGGAATCAGTTTGGTGCCAGTTCCTGACCGGATCGCCATGCATATTATCGACACTATTAGTGCTCGTCCTTATCATAATATTTTCATGAAAAATCTGTCAAAAAATCTGCCGACTCCGACTCCTTTTTCCTTACCAACTTGTTATGTATATAAAACAGAAAAGTATTGGAATCGTGTCAAATTTGATCCTCCAAGTTTTTTTTGCAAATCTACACGTTTGGAGACCTCCCGAACCCCTCAAAAAAGTAAATAAAGGGGAAAAATTCGCGCGCGCGTGTGTTGGCGTTTAATTTGTTTAATTTCTTTATTTTCGGTTTTGAGATATTAAACAATATCTCAGAACGGGTAAAGTTTAAGAAACAAAATGTGGCACTGTAGCTTGCGTATAAAGGGGCATTAATACTATTAAATTTTGGTTTTTAATTAAAGGTCGAGAGGGTGAAGACATAAAAGTGGTCATGTGTCATGTCTCTTAATGAATATTTTACTCGTTATTAGCGTTCAAAATTTAATAAAATAAAATAAAACTCGTCTCTATCCTCAAAGTAAGCTATTTTGCCGTTTTATAATAGTAAAGTAAAACCCGTTAAAATGTTCTCGCTTAAGATGTTAGAATGTATATGGGGACACGATTTAGTTCAACCATGTGGACTTAAATAACTAACTCCTGTGTTAAACCATCGGACTCGTATTCTGACCACTCTAACCACAGAAATTATTAGTCTTCAAACAGGGTGAACGAAATCATGCCCCCCCACACACACAGTCTAACATCCACGCATATAGAAAAACACCTCAGATGACGCTCAGTCAGAGGAGGCCAATTCGCGGAGAGAATCGGCTCTCGACACTAAAATCGCGCAACTTTCGAAGCAATTAGTCACATTAGGGAAAAGATTAGATCAACAGCCTGTGCCTCAGCAAACAAACGGCTTCCGACGAGAACCCTCGCGAACCAATCGAACCCAAGAAACTGAAAGGGCGAACAATGGGATGCGAAATCCGCGTTATCCCCCAAGCCCGCAGCGTCGTACACCGCAACAGTTTTCCCCGCGATCATCGCTAGCCTTCCCGCGACGACAACCCCGCGCGCGTTACCCCTTTTACAATCAATACTCGGAACAAGGCCCAATTTTCCCGTGGAGAGGGAACGAAGAACGATATTTACAAAACTTTTCGCCGAATTTGAATCCGTGGGAGTATGCCCCATTACCACCCGAATGGTATGGAGGAAACATCCCTCCGCCATATCAGGGAAGGTGGGGAGCGAAACGCGACGCNAGGCCCAATTTTCCCGTGGAGAGGGAACGAAGAACGATATTTACAAAACTTTTCGCCGAATTTGAATCCGTGGGAGTATGCCCCATTACCACCCGAATGGTATGGAGGAAACATCCCTCCGCCATATCAGGGAAGGTGGGGAGCGAAACGCGACGCTTCCGAATGGGCAGTCCCCACACGAAATGTACGGAACCCTTTTCAAACCCATCAGTCAGGACAAATACCATTTTATCAGGCGCGATTCGGGCAATTCGAACCCGAAAGTAGCGGACATTTTGCGCCCTTTCCCTTTTATCCACCGCGTGATGGTCAGTGTAGTACAGGTAGTGGCTTCGAAGCCGAACGAACGCCATCCAACGCGACCCCTTCCAGATTTTTAGCTTTACCCGCGCCAGAACGTAGCTCATCAGAAAATAAACAATNAGAGGGAACGAAGAACGATATTTACAAAACTTTTCGCCGAATTTGAATCCGTGGGAGTATGCCCCATTACCACCCGAATGGTATGGAGGAAACATCCCTCCGCCATATCAGGGAAGGTGGGGAGCGAAACGCGACGAAAAATTCAGATTTTTAGCTTTACCCGCGACGCTTCCGAATGGGCAGTCCCCACACGAAATGTACGGAACCCTTTTCAAACCCATCAGTCAGGACAAATACCATTTTATGAGGCGCGATTCGGGCAATTCGAACCCGAAAGTAGCGGGAATTTTGCGCCCTTTTATCCACCGCGTGATAGTCAGTGTAGTACAGGTAGTGGCTACGAGGTCGAACGAACGCTACCCAACGCGACCCCTTCCAGATTTTTAGCTTTACCCGCGCCAGAACGTAGCTCATCAGAAAATAAACAATCGCGANTTAATTATGGTTGTAAGATATTTTATGTAAACTTTTTAAAAAAATTGTATATATTTTTTAAAAAATTGTATATTTTTTAGTTGACTGATGAGGGGCTTTATGCCCGAAACGTGCTGTCGTCACGTATCAACTAAAATGATGGAAATAAAGCCAAGTGTTTATTTATAACTCAAATGCGAGTTCGAAGTCCAATGTATTCAAAAAACACGGTTTCGAAGACAACATCGAATTTACTGAATTAAAATCGCTAACACATTTGATTGTTAAAGTGAAAATCCCTTTTAATTTCATATTTTTATATATGTTCATTTAAAATATCTCATAGTTTCGTTTATATTAAATATCTCATATGTTTGTTTATATTAAATGTATACAATTAAATTAAGTGCGATCATTTTTAATAAAATAGTATTATCAAAGAAATTTTGACAAATGAATAGTAAAATCCAAAAAATAAATAGAAAATGTAATGTTAATAACCAATCAATAAAATTACAATTTGTAGAGAGTGAAAATTTATTGATATTTTAAGAATTTAAAAACTTAATCTCGTAAATTGCTCTTTAATTCTAAGAAATTTAAAATAAAACGCTTGATCCATTTGAAAATTTCAATTCATCAACATGCTAAAGTAATGTAATATGAATTTTTCAATAAATACAATAGGCTATATATTATATAGTGTGAAGTAGGATAAAGATGAAAATTTTATTTACGAATATTGAGAAGAATTATTATAAATTACCACACTTATTTTGAAATTTATAATAATTCTATATAAATACTTTTAATTTTTATATACATAGATTAAATAAGTGTAAATAATATTCAAAAATTTAATAAAGAAAATGCTTTCTGAAAAGAAATACAATTTAAAATAGTACAGAAAAAAATTAACTCTATTAAATATCTTTAAAAATAGGCAGATAGTGCTCAATTTTCTACGCATTATTTTGAATTATAGCATGTAATTGATAACTCATACCGTAACATTATATAAAATAACGAGGATTGAATTTTGATGACTCGTAGTTTATAAAATATATTTTCCGAGAGATTGGATTTTTCTGATAGCGTATTCGATGTTTTCTTTCGACTATATCATTTCATTTTTCTGTATAAAGTTTGCTGTTCAAACATTTTATGTCAGTGAGTGAGGCAATATAGCTCTATATAACTTATATAAAATGCAAAAAAAATCATTAACATCGATTTTAAAATTTTTATAAAAGATATGATAATAAATGGCCAATTTTTAAACATTTTACTCTATTGAAAAAGAAAGTAATTATATGTATTATTAATATTTCGTACAAATAATACTTTAATACGTTAAATAATATCCCTTATAACTGTGATATTTTATCAAGAGTACACATTACACTAATTGGAAGTATTTATGAATCATTTTATATACATTTATTAATTAATTAGATATTTTCATAAGTAGAATATTTATTTTTAAAACATTAATAGAATATTTAATAACCATATTAAATAATCTATCAATATGTAAACCTAAAAAGAATAAAATTGTTATAAATGTTATGAATGATAATTTCTTAAATTCTAACTATAAAGATAAATTCTATCTTTATTATTGTAATATTAATAATAATATTAATAAAATGTTTTTAAATTTTATTATTAAATTACATAAAACAAGAAAATCAAACATTTTATTTAATATAAATCCGTATAATTTGCTAGGGGGGTTTCTCCGCTCTTTTTGTCTACTTATTCCCAATATAAACTATTCATATAAAAAATTTCGCGAAGATTCATACTTCCTGTATATATATATGTATAATCGCTCTTTATATATTTAGGGGAATATATTTATATAAACATAAATATATTCCCCTCGAGACGTAAAAAGTTTCGTGATGATTTTAAGCTAAATAGCTTATATATTATTAATAACAGTAAAATAAAAGGAAGTTAAAAGAAAAAAAAATTCTCTCAGAACTACAAAACCAGATTATTTAATAAAATATAATTTTTATTCATGTATTTAATAAAAAAATATATATATTAAAAAATACAATATATAAATGCTTACATTTTAACGTATTTAATTTAAAATATTTATACTGTTGAGATCTCGAACTCAATCAATTAACAAGTATCACCTGGTTTATGTTATTAATTAAATAAATATTGTATATTGAATTATAAGTAATTCTATTTATTAATTACAAAAATTGATTTTCCTTTAAAAATTATTAAGATTATTTTCATAATAGGAAAAATATGATTAAAAATTTCGTTTTTCTTTTTCGTGATTCAATGAAATGGAGCAAATGAACAAGATTCAAATTATCAATTTTGTTATTGTTGGGCTTAAATTATTTTCTAAAAGTATAGAAATTTCAATTTGTTTTTATGACCAGTAAATAAAAATGAAATAAAATAAAATGAAATGATATAAAGTAATAATAAATAAATAAGAAATTGAAAATTTTTCCTTTGCATTTAATTTTATAGATTATCATTTCATTAATCTTTTGAGGTCACCATGTTCTTCATTTGTAAAAAAAATTACGACTATTTTGTTAAATATTTTTTGTGAAATTAAATAAACAAAAATCTTCGTAAATATTTTTGGTTAATTCATTTTGCTCAATTATGAGAAAAGAAAGTTGTACATTGATTTTTTAATTGAAGATTACAAAATCAATGATAAAACAGAATTTTATTTCAGTTTAAGATATTGCCGAAAGAAATATATTTTGTACGTAGAAAAAAAACAACTAAAATTTATATACATGTAAATATTTTTATAAAATTGTTCAATGAATATTTGTTATTAACATTATTTCATATATTTGTTGTAAATTATTTATGCTGAAAGACATCCCATTCCAAAAACTATTTTTCAGTTTTTTAAGTTTTTTTTAAACATAAATATACTTAAAATATTTTAAAGTAATTTTAAGATTTAATTACGTATTTTTAAATTTATTCCATAACAAGTATTTATCAAGAAGAATTTAAAGAAGAAATTTGATACATTTTTTTGAATTTTTTAAAATTCCTTTTTATAATAAAAAATTCAAACGTGATTATCTCTGGATTCATTCTATATAGAACTTGCGTGAATTTATTTTCACATTTATTGTATGCATTAATATTAGCCTAAATAAAAATCAAACTTTTAATGTGTAATGAATAATTTTATAAAAATATACCTGTATTATTAAATTTGTTATTAATATATATTACATATTAATTAATATATATTGCTACTTGAATATATTATTGAATTTATATTGAAATAAAAAGAAGTTAATTATTACTATCTTTTATTCATTTATAATATAAATATATTTTACATTGTAGCTGTGAATATATACTTTATTTATTTTGCGATTAAACGTTAGAAATTGAATTCATTCTTAAAAGAATTATTATCAATTTTATGTAATATCTTATTATATAATAGTACGTAATGAGTTTAGTCAAGCACATGTTAGTATTATAACCTATATAATGTAATGTTTGATTTAAGAGAATGTTTACATAGAAAATATAACGATGCAAAGATTTACTACATTCGTTTATTCGGTCTAATAGCAATTTTCGATATTACCTGCCCGAAATAAATTAAAATAAACATGCCCTAAATACTTTATTGGTTTAATACCTTTCAAGTTCAATGGATATTTCATGTTAGTGACCCAAATATTAAATCTGAAAAATTTAAGAAACTTAAGAAATCAATATAAAATAAGAGAACTTTTTATAATTTATGGCATAAAACTTGAATGAATGAAATATATTGATATGATATCTCACATAAAATATAATTTAAAAAGTTAATTCCGGCATATTTTCCAACATAACCTTGGTTTATATATATTAAATATTTTATTTTTATTCAAATTTATGGAATATAACCGATATTTATCATTCTATTTCTTTTGCACGTATTTATTTGTCGTTTATTTTGATTATAATAAGGAACCGCAGGTGTTTAAAAGAGTTGCAAATTGCTGATGTTTGCCATAAGGACGGATTTTCTTTACTAAACAAAAAATATTCTATAATCCAAAAAATAGAGTCAATATACTTTATTGACAATCATGCTTTGGGAGTCATATTTTAATGGCAGCTTGTTTAACTAACAAGGTATCTCAGTCGATTCTTTTAGGCTTGTATACTCTTTAAACAGAATATTTGCTATTGACAATTCTTTCTTATTCTGTTTTTTCGATTTAGTTTCTTTGATTTTTTTTTACAAATTGGACGATTGCAAATAATTTCTGGTTTTATATTCTTCATAGAGGAGAATGTGGTATTATGGAACCCCATTTTTATTATAGTGAATTGTAAACAAGGTATCATAACTACACCCACATTTTTTGTGCAAAAAGTACTGGTAACTATTAAACTAAATGTTCCTAATTGGATTTTTCGTTAGTATAACTATCAGTACGGTTTTTGAAGGCTTCTGTACAAAAAGTCAGGAAGTAGGCTTAGGGAAAAACGGGGTGGTAATATGGAACCTTAATGCATGTTTTCAAAAAATGCTTTAATGTATCCAAAAACAAATATAAAAATACAAAGAATTATTTACAAAATTATTTACTCCAATGTATTTTATCGCAAAAATGATTTAATAGTAATAATACTAAAGAAATGTACTGTACTGTACAAAGAAGAAGCTAATCATTTACAAAAATCACAAATATAATGTTCCTATAGTGTTAGGTATCTATTTTTACTTTTTTCATTTTCCTTCTATTTTTTCATTCATCTACCACATACTTTTACAAAAGTTAGACAGGTTCCATATTAAAAGCACCAATGGGGTCCGTATTTCACGCATCGCCATCTTCAATTAACTTATGTCTGTCAAGACCAAATTTTAAAACACGTGAACATCACACAAATTAATATGTACTGTACCCCTAAGTCTATGGAACGGAATACATGCACCAGTGAACCTACGACTACACGATTTATATTTTAGAAATAATTAAATTCACTTAGCATTCAAAACTTTTGAATTTCGAAAAACACAAAATGCTAATTCACTACGGATAACCGTTTAACTGAAGTGAAACGGGTTTTCACCTTACTATGGATGTCTTCCTAATGCAATTCACCTTTATTATCAGTTTAAAATGGAGGGGTTCCATAATACCTGCAGGGTTCCATAATACCACCTTCTCCCTATACTAAATTATCCATTGAGAATAAAGAGCAAATTCAGAAGAGAGCCAAAATATAATCATCTTGTAAACCATGTTAAGAATCACGTGTCACATTTTATATATAGGCTTTACATTTTCAGGTTTGTACAATAATATACGGTGACGTTTCGTCACCGTATTATATTATTGTACAAACCGTTATTCGTTATTTTTAAAAAAAGTCTAATAAAAAAAACAATATCATTGTTTCCGTTATCTAAATATATAAAATTACTTGTCCTGACTGACTGACTGAGTCACTGATTCATCATCGCCCAGAGCAAACCGCTGTACCTAAAGATGTGAAATTTGGTCATGAAAACGCACACTAAGAAGGGATTTTTCGAAATTCCCCCGCGGGAGGGAGAGGGAGAGGATTAAGGCTTAACCTGAAGCACGGCTTCTACTGCACTATTTTAAATGTAATTTTTTGTTTTCAACTATGTTTAATCTTCATTGAGTACTTAGGTGTATTAAATTAATAGCATTTCAGACATTGTTATAAATATTTTTATATATTTAGATTTTTTAACTAAATGTTCGAACCGTTTTAAATTGGAATATGTTATTGCATATTGGTTCGATTATAGAACGATTGTAAATGTTCCAGAAAATTGATCAAATTGAAAATAGTTCGTTTTATTCTCAGCAATTCTCAGCGGTAGATATTATATAACAATTACTATGGTTGTTGAAATACTAAATATAAATGGGAGTTTGCTTGCAAAACCTACGCGGGCGAAGTCACGGGTAACAGCTAGTAAAGGTATAAATAAGTAAACAGTGAAAACGAAGAATTAATTCGAATAAAATGTAATATTTAAAATAGAAACGAATATAGAAACCGCTCTAAAATATTTTAGATCTCAATCTATATGTTTGATGCGAACATTTGATTATACAGTACAAAATAATTCACTTAGTTCGTATTCATGGTAATATTTATATAGTTAAAACTAATTTTGAGTGTAAGTGTATTACAAAATATTACTTTCGAAATTAGCATGTGCACAGATACATCTCGTCAATAAGCGACAGAAACTTAAGAAATCAATATAAATAGCCTAACTTTATATCAATAGTAAGAATTCTAGTTCGATTTTGTTTTTAGTAATTTATTGAAAATGATCGATGTGATTATTTTCGGGAATACATTATTTTATAATCTTTACTTTGTTAATGACTTTATACAGTTATTTTTTATTTATTTTTTTGCTTATTTATATTTTAAATAAATGTTAAGAAGTTAAAAAATCTTTAAATATTAACATTTTCTTAAATTTTATCTAATTTAATTTATAGCAGCATTTAAAATTTTATATTTTAAATTTTCGATTTTGTAAAATTCATTAAAAAGAAGACTTTGTTAATTGGAAACAGATAAATCACATTGAAATTATTTATCAAAATTCATACGTAAATTTTGTGATATAGAAATATTTACGAAGTGCTTTCTTATTAATTACTCTTTTAAAGGCTATTTAGAAAAATCACTTATTATTCATATAAACTTAATTTAAGTGAAAAATATCTTTATAAAAGTATTTTTATGTAAATTATGTAGTAAATATTGATTTATAAATTTAAATTTTAATAAGTGTTTATATTAATACGTTTTAATTTTAATATAATATGATGAAAAACATGAAATTTAAATTAAAAGTATAAACTGGTAGATGCTTTGAAATGTTACGTATAATTAGAGTTCATGTTTTAAATATTAATTTGTTAAGGCTTATTAATGGGCATTCAAGTAGTAACAAGCATTATATGTCAACAAGTTTACAAATTTAATGAATTATAGGCCTATATAGTAAAAATTTTGAAAAAAATTATAAATATTATTCCAAGGAAAACATAAGTCTATTGAATGTTTTGATATTTTTTTTTTTTGTCAATTCAATAACACTAAGTTTCATTTAAAATAATTTTATAGTTTAGAGCTATGTTTGTCTTTTTACAGATATAATCAAGGTTGCCAGAATTATTGTACAGTAATTACCGTATATTTACGGTATTTTGATTTAATACATGGTATACGATAAAGAAGGTAACGAGGTTTCTACTGTATGTGAATGTGCGGTAATTTAAAAAAAAATTTCGAAAGAAAAATAAATTTGAAAGAAAGAAAGGGGAGAAAATACTTATTACAAGTGCATTCATTTAAAATTGTATGTTTTAGACTTTTGCATTGCTACTATTGATTTTATGAGAGTATTACTCTCATAAAATCAATTGTATGGTAATTTTTTGCTTAGTATGGTTACTTCAAGTGAACATGTAGGTAATTTATTTTATAGCAGTGTTTGTCGACCTTTTTCTCATCGCGGATCAGTAAAATTACAAATAATTTTACGTGGACCAATAATTATATGCGACTATGAATTATGCTTATTTACTTTTTAATAATAGAATTTTATATAAAAAGCTACATATATACAGTATGTAAGTATACCAATATTTTAAATACATATTATTATTATTTATATCGAAACATCACATACAAAAGTACAAAATAATCTTCACAAAAAACAAACACAAAATTACTAGTCATAAAATTGTTTATAATTCCATAATTAATTTATTATAATAGAATTTAACTGAAATACGATTCAAAATTTAATGTGTTTGTTTTGTTTCTCATGTTTAATAATTAATTCAATATTAGAATGAAAATTAGTAACGATGGAATGAGATGAATCTTTGAAGAGCTGGTTTCTTAATTTGTTATATACGATTGACATCACTAAAAATCTTACTTCACACAAATAAGTCGTAGCAAAGGAAAGTGATATTTTCATAGCTTTACCATGGAGACGTGGATACTCGTTTTTCATCGTAATCCGAAATTTATTTAAATTTCCGGTTGGAATTTTTTCTTTTAATGTCAAATCTGAACTCAGTTCCAAAAGGCATTCTTGGTCTTTATTATTTAAATTTAAATTATTGTATTTGTGCTCCATGAAAGGATTTGTAATTCATAAATTTACATCTCGTATGTCCATGTCTGTTGAGAAATATTTTTAGAATCCTTCAAATAATGATTGTAAAAGACGAAAGCTAACTGTATTCGGTTTATGTACTGCACATTTAAATCTTGCTATACGTTAGTAAAATAGAAATACGAAACAAACAAGTCACAATTGTTTTCTTTTACTTTTTCATGCCAAAGTTTAATTTTCTTTTTAAACCCATTAATTTTGTTATATAAAAAAAAATACATTTGTTACACTTCTTTACACACTTAAATTTAAATCATTAATATGTAAAAGCATATCACTTAAGTAAGCTAGTTTTACAATTTATTCAATGTAAAAATATTTTGATAATGAAGACTTTTTTCAATTAAAACTAATCCTACTTCTGATCTTAACTCATACAGCTTCGTTAGTACGTATTTTTCTTGAAGTGAAGCACCATACTTTAAGTAATAGTTGCTCATGTTCTGCACCTACTTTCTTAGCAAATTACTGCAAACAGTCATGAACTGAAATCGCTCTTTTTAATGAAATTAACGATTTTTTTTTACATTCAGAAAGAACATGATAACTTTCTAGCTGCAAATATTGGCGACGTATTATGCTGTGAGTAATTGATGTATCTGAAGAAGCTTCGCCTTGAATTTTTTAGTAATACCACAATGTTTGCCAGTCATCAGATGCCTCATCAGTACATAACATTACGCAATTTTTCCAGAACGAGAAATGTTTATTAATATAATCATTTAACTCATTGAATATTTTAGAACTTGTTTTATACGAAGCTAATTCTAGACAACACAAAAATTCTTTTACGTTTTCAGAAATATAATCAATATATCCCCAAAGTGAAATATAAAACAGCTTTTTAAAAATATCACAGGATTCATGAATTTAAACTGCAAGCATTGATAATTTTTTTTATTTTGTTAATTGATTAGTGTTCAACATTCTCAGATAATGTTACAATTCGACCTCCAGTCTTATCGTTGAAAAGAGAGACTGATATGATTTTATCAGCAGCTGATGATTCAAACATTACCCAACAAACATCGATTAAAAGATATTTTATTAGATTTTTCTTAGTAGTGAACGATTTCTTTTTATATTTTAGAAATACAAAATGCTATAACATCTTCGACGCATTCATGGCATCATTGGACTGAACTTCATGACAAATTATGCATATTGAATATACTGTATCTGTACATCGTCCTGAATAGATTCAGAAATTAAAGAATAAAACCATATTTAAAGTAATCATCATTGCACGTCTTAGAAAGACAGACTGTTTTCTTTTTACTTGATGAACATTCGATTTCCGTTTCATTACATTGGTCTTGAGAGGTTGAACTTATATTTCAAAAAGTAACTTTACATTGCTATTTACATGTCACTCGTAATCAACTGCACCAGTACGGTCAGTAAGGTCAAATATTTTTCTGTGAACCGGTAAAAATTTATCGAAACTGATGGTTGAAAAACACTACTTCGCAGCATCGTGCAACATTCTATCCAATGAATCGATGTATTGCCATTGTAACTTCTAATGCCGGCGCTGCATAGCTAGAAGCTCAACCGAAGCGCTTTTAAAGGTTAAATAAAGATAACAAGCATTCTACAATTTAACACTATCATTTTTAAATTGTTAGTTAATATTAATTTAATGAATATCTTAATTTTAATCAGATCTTAAATTTTTGAACTTATAATTATTATTTGTTTCAGAATAAATACTTACTTATAATTATTTATTCTGATGCATCAGGTTACTTATTTTACTTTGCTTTTAATCTAGAATACTACGCGATATTTGTTGTAAACAAACATTGGTCTTCCAGAGCATTAAAAAATTCAATAAAATTCGGAAAAGATGACATGATTTTTTAATGTTATTTTTTTTTTCATTTTATCTTTTAGAAAAACTCATTTGATTCTGCTTAACGATAGAAAATACTTGTAAATAAAATATTTATTAATTTTTTTTATTTAGTTAATAAATTATTATGGAGTAAAATGATTTTATGTTATTTTATAAATATAATAAAATGTTATCAAATTTTTAATATCTCTTCAATATTTTTCGTAATTAATAAGTGTAACAATGTGGCAATAATTTGAAATAACGTAATTCATATATGATATATTTACTTGATTTTGTTTCTTATTGGATGTATATATTTAAAAATCTTAAATTATAATGTCATACGATTTCAGAATTATGAAAGTAAATAAAGAGTATAGAGTTTGTGATACGGTGTATAGACGAGCCTATACACAGCTTTCATTCTAAACACACATAATAAAATAGTTATTATAATTAATTAATTAATATCCAGATTATTGAGATATACATAATTTTTATTTACTGTATGTTGAATAAAAATTTTCAAACTTCTTAATCTCTTTTACATCTTATAATTTCAATATAATAATAGGGTAAGTATACAGTATATGCATACATTTTGCAATCTTATAATTTCCATAATATATTCTCCACAAATTTTTCTTATAATGCAATATTTTCTTTACTTATTTTTTTTTAAATTTTTAAATTCATTTTAAAAAAATTCATTAAATAGATTTTTCATTCATTCTTCGGACTGATGAGTGTATTTTTTGAATGCTAATATTGTCATATTAGCATTCAAGCATTAGCATTGTCATATTAGCTTTTCCAAACCAGAAATAAGATATGAAAAATTGTCTTGTTGATAACAGCATTACCACCTCAATGTGCTATTACAGTATAATATGAATAACACAAGATTCTCGTTACATCTTAATATATGTAAATATAATTCATTTGTTTTTATTTAATTATTTTGTCTAGTTTTTACGTTTTCATTCTGATTTTTTCGGTTTTCTTCAAACACAACGTCAATTCATCCATATAATGGAATCAATAGTAAAATGTCTCTTTTATTCGATTCATAGAAATATAATACAAGTATAAAATATTGGATTTTTTTATATGTTCAGGTTATTTCTTCAATTGTTTTCTACAGTATATCATATTTATTTACTTATTAGAGATCAAATTACAATAACAAGATTTTTTTATTAAAATTAACTAAATATTTTCTTCATGTTACATTTAATTATGCTATAGAGTAATTATGCATTATAATTTTTAACAATTATATAACTATTACGCACTTTTAGAATCTAAAATTGTTCCAAAATAAGAAAAAATACGAATTTACAAATTTAGATCATTATTAAAGATTTGCTATTATATTTCTAAACATTCCCAGAGTTTTCTTGGCAAAATATATACAAGTCAATAATAGTTATTACTTTAATTACTAACATATTTGAGACTAATAATGCTAACATATTTTTATCAGAAACATAATCCAATACAAATAATATTTTAAAAGTTTTCCAAATTACCAGATTATATTTAAATATAANGAATTAATTTTAGTAAGTATAAAATTATCTTCATTAATTGTGTATATTATAAAATATTTATGACCGTTTTGCAAACTTATAAAATAATTATTTATCAAAGTAAATATTTAGAAACTTTAACAGTTTTTATTTATTATATTTATAAACAAATTATATACATAAAATATATTTTAAATACTTCTAAATGAACTTTTTGATATTTTCTAAAATAACACAAAGTTAAACATATTTCTTTGTAAATTTAAATTTCTATTTCTTTTTAATATATTATTTCAATTTGTCTTTTAAAATTGTAAGGATTCGAATGATTAAAAATTAAATTTTCTAAGTATATGAACTATCATCTTCCACTGTAAGTCTAATTTCCGTTCCATCTAGTCATGACAGAAGCAGAAACAGTGAGATCATGTCGTTATCGCATGGGACGTTTACAATAACAACATGATCTTACTCTTCTTTCTTTTCAATGAGGAATCCCTGCAGAAAATTCGGAGATTGGCTTGTGAGATATTTGTGAGTTATTACTACATTTGGAACCGACAAGTCACCAGACAAGGACAAAATAAATTACTTCGAAAAACGCATCGGAAAAATTACTTCGAGTAAGTGATTCAAAAGGTCTTGTTGAAATTAATTGTAAACGGAAATTTTCTATGTTTGAACTTTCTCAGAAAATTGAACTTTTCCCAGGAGTTCCTGCAGTTAATACTTCAGGTGATTACTTTAACTTGTTTGTAGATAGGATTATAAAACTCTCTCTTAAACATTCACCACGGTTTAGGAGTATATTAGTCTATTATGAATAATTTGTAAACATGTTAGCTAATAAAGTACTTAACTCACTACATTCGAGAGTTATCATTTTTCATAGGATCTACGAGATATTAAGTTTCATAACAAGGTGTGTAGGTGTGTTAAAAATTTTTTAGTAGAAGCTTTCGGTGGGCGATCCATTCGAGCCTGCCGCAATCTAACTATTTTAATGTAAATTAATTATCAAAACTCAAAGCAATTCTGATTCCCATGCATTTTACGTTGAAGTTATTTCTCTATATATTGATGTAATACTCCAAATTTTTTTAAAAATTATCGTTTTTGTATTCAAAAGTCTAAAGATGATTTATTAAATTTGTTGACTGGTTTTAGGTTTTAGTCCTTGATTAATTGTTATATATTAAATTCCGAAAGTAAAATTTGGCATACTCCTTGAAAAAATGAATCATGAAAACGTTGATTTTGATAAATTACTGGTAACACTTATCAAACTAAGTGAAAAACATTGAAATTAATTCAATAGTTGAAACAATAAATACTTTTTAATATTTAATATTTTTTCAACTATTTATTTTTTTTTTTATTATTATTTTTACATCTGTAGGATTTTATAGTCTGTTAAAACATTACTTAATGTCGATTTTAGGAATTGTTATAATAAATCTTAATTAGGTTAATTATATTTTATAATTCCTATATCAAAATTGATCAATAATTTATAAGTTATTAGTTTTTAACAAATTTTAAATTATATAAAAATAATTTCATTTTTACTTATATACAATTATTTACAACAATTTAGAAAAGGAATTCTCATCTTTACGAAATTTATATGAAAATATAAGACTACATATATTATAAAACATCAGATATCCTATAAACACCATTAAAAATATTAACTAAAAGTAATTTTCTCTCAAAAAATTTCACAGTTTGTGTTATACGTTATGTAATTATTGCTGATGACATTTTCGATATTAATAAATTTTATAAGTTTATAGAAATACAACTATTTTACATTAAACATCAATAGATGTACTGTATGTCTTTTTTCGTACAAAGCGTATTGAAAAAAGGAATATAGTACGTGTTGAGTAAATTATATTTTGATTTTAATGGTAATGAAATAAATTATGCATTTAATTTATTTTCAGTTTTTCCTGTCATCTTAACTTTGTATCGTATTTAGTTAATTTATTAAATTAATGTTTTTGAATTTTTAAGATATTTCTTTTTCTTATTTATCTGGTTATAATATTATTAACAAATTTATTGTATTTAAGATTTAACTTGTTACAAAGAGTAGAAGAATTTGTCTTCTTAATAAATAAATTATTTTTCAAATAAATTATTCAAACAGTGCAATTCAAATTTTCACAAACAATTAAGTAATACTCTATAATTTAAGGATTTATTCAACTGTAGGATTTCTATAATCTTATATTGTTTACGCACATTTATAAATTTTGTACAAAATTTTAATAAATGAATTTTAGTAAATTCTTTTTCATTACACCAATGACAATAAACTTTTCTTAAGTCAATATATTATTTAAAAATAACGAGAATTTATTCAATCTCAGCTGTATTATCATTATTTTTATATTTAACCGTGTATTTATTATCATATAGCCAAAATCAAAAGATATTTGCATGGTTTTATGATACTAAGAATGAAAAAATGATTGAATTATAGAGTTCTGGTCCTTGATTATAGATCGACAAAATGCAGTGTTTATCAATAACGTACTGTATATCCAGCTTTTCATCACTCTCCGAATTTTCAAATAGTCTATAGGAAACACCAAACAATTTTAATATATTGTTAAATTTTAGTTGCTATAAATTTTTATCTTTCTTGATTTTTATAGCATTGTTTTATTGATATTTGGTGAAAAAAACTTAATATTTTCGTCATTACTATTTTTTAATCTATAATAAAATTTGATCAGTCTTTTTAAATAGAAAGGAAATATTTGGAATTCTGTTCATTTCACATCGAAGTGCGTAACCTGGCACAGTTCTTTCTACTCTAAACAATTTACGAAGAAAAATAACATAAAAACATTCCAAATCTAACAAATAATCCAAACCCCAAATAGGACTTGCATAACATATTGACGAGTTTATCAGAGAATTATATAAATTCATATGTAAATTAATATTGGTAATTTAATTATCAATTAATATTTTAACTTTAGAGCTTAATTTATTTAGATGACAATGAAATTTTCCATTTTGATGAAATGTTACTTCTAAATAGTTTATTTCATTAACCAATTTCAATAATTGACCATCCAGATAAATTCTTTTTTCTTTTTATGACAGTTTGATATTATTTCTAAATATAACAATTTTAGTTTTTTATATATTTATTTTCAAATATAAAACATTCAAATAATTGTTTAATAAATTAATTTTCCATTGTAATGCTATTTTTGTTGGAGCAAATACACAGTATAACAAGATTATTTGCATAAAGTAAATAGTGATAAGTTTTATCGTATATTTGAATTCAATTTATTTCATCCAAAAACAAGTTATTAATATTCAACATATAAAAATTAAATAAATAAGGACACAATGAATCATCCTGAGGGATATCACGAATTATTATAAAATCTGAAAATACAGTATTTGATTATCGTGAATTATGTAAGAACGCCGATTGGGGGAGGGAAATTTTTATTCCCTACCGTCGGGATGGTCTAAGGTCTACGCGTATGTGGATGGCGGTTTTATGAGGCAGCAAAATACAAGTGTTTTACAGAGGCAAACCGTTTATTCTGGACGAAATTGCTTACATAAATTTTTCCGTTGGAAAGGTTCTTAGATGCGATCTGGTCCTGTGTTGTAGGAATTTTCGACGGCAATCTGGTCTTGCGTCGTAGGGCCCCTGAACAGCATTGAACGAAAAGTTCGAAGTCTCAAAAGTCGATGCACAAAAGATGAAAGGCTGCACGAAAAAAAAAACGGAGATACATAAACACAACTGAAGTCTAGTGGAAGTCCCGTTGTCCTTGGAATTGGTGCTTTTATCCTTTTTCCGATGTTGGGTTTTTGCTAATTGGACATACCTTACATCATCGTCTTTTAATTGGTCTTTCACTTGTCTCCAGGTGTAAATGGAGCTTCGCATAGTTCGCGGGAAAGGTCGACTGGAAATAGTTTATCCGACACCATCTTTTCGACTCTGATCGAGTTTAATTGTTGACTATGACACCTACGCTCATTTTGATATTTTTTTCTAGTTTCGTTTTGCTTTCTAAACTGCATCTTAACTTTAATATTTTAAATTTTCTTTTTCTATATCAAAAATTTTGTTTTTCCTTCTACTCTTTATGAGCGTCGACGTCAAAGTCCGGTGTCGCCGTTTCGACACTTATATAATTTGTTTTCTTGACAATTTAACTTAACAAATTTTTACATTTCTTTCTTTTTGTGGGGTCTATTTCCGGGGCCTCACAATTATACTTTATATTTAGAAAATAACTTTAAAATTGAAGTTGAAAATTTCTTTCCCGATCCTTTCAAGTTAAGTCTATTATCCAATGTTTGAACGTGAAGTGAATCAAATGCCTTTGTGACAATGCGCGAAGTCTCCTCTATGCTTCCGCACCACTTGACCGTCAAGTGCACTCCACTACTCGTTTATCAAAATCAATACCTGTTTATTAATTAATTTACATAGGAAATTTACGTAGCGGCTTACACATATATACATATATATAGGATAGGAGAATTATATCTATTAGTCAATTGGTTATCTTAGCGGGTCCCTTACAGAGAGAGAGAGAGAGAGAGTTTACACAGATATTTAATAACTCGTGATTACAAGTAATCACGAGTTATTAAATATCTGAAGTTATAGGCTCCTTGAAGAGATTCGTACACTTGCAGGCGGTCTTGTCCCGTAAGAGGACATTGCCTTTTGGAGGATATGATTCCGGCCACTGGCGGAAATCGGCGGCGATGACTTTAAAGGAGGTGTATCCAAATCTGGAGCGAACACTCAATGACGACGGACTCTTGATGACGGACGAACTCTACTGTTATCATCGATCTTTCTTCTTTTATTTGGAGGTCCTCCCCTTTGATGTCAATGTTCTTTTCAGGAAATTGGTTATTGGTTTGTTAAATCAATAACGATTTTTGATGTTATGTTCCCGGTACAGTCAAAAGTGACACATTCAGAAGATGTGTCATCTCTGGACAAGGAAGCAAGCCCATGGGAAATAGTATCACTTCTTGCTAATCATTGTTGAGAGAAGCAATTTCGTATACAGGAATATCTGATCTTATTTTCTTTTGTTTCTTTCGGAAAAAATGTTTTGAATAAAATTTTTGTTTTTGTCAAGTCCTGGCTCTCACACCTTCGTTATGTCAACAAATGCAACATAAAAATTCCAGTGTTTATTAATAAGATTTAATTGGATTAATGACGGCAAAAAAAATATATAGTCATTTCAGTATCTTTTTTTTCCTTACATAAAAACAAATTTTTATTATCTGAATGTAATATAAAAATATATGAGAATGATACGTATTATTAAAAAAAAATTCTATTCTTAACGTAAGGTGAGTTTGTCGAGATAAGTGATGACAGAGTTGTTTCGTTTTTAACCCATTTCCAAATTTATAAATTTTATATGCTTACGTCTGATAATAATTCATAGAAATAATTAAACATTTTATAATAGATACAGCAGTTTTTCTATATTCGATATTAGCATGATTTTAAAAGTTGTTTTTTAATTGAAAACAATATCAGAATAATGATCTTATATTTTCAGAAAAAGAAATTGTAAAACGAAAATGTTTTTAAGTGAAAATTCGCCAAATTAAGATAACAAATTAACTTTTTATAGAATCTATATATTTATATAAAGAACTAACTGTTACCCGCGACTTCGCCCGCGGAAGTTTTGCAAGCAAACCCCATTCAGTATTTCAACAACCATAGTAATTGTTATATAACATCTAGCACTGAGAATGATGAGAATTGCCGAGAATCAAACGAAATGTTTTCAATTTGACGAATTTTCTGGAACGTTTACAATCGTTCTATAATCGAACCAATATGTAATAACAAATTCGAATTTAAAACGGTTCGAACATTTGGTTAAAAAATCGAAATATATCAAAATATTTATAACAATGTCTGAAATGTNATTAATATTTTTTAATGTAAATTAATTATCAAAACTCAAAGCAATTCTGATTCCCATGCATTTTACGTTGAAGTTATTTCTCTATATATTGATGTAATACTCCAAATTTTTTTAAAAATTATCGTTTTTGTATTCAAAAGTCTAAAGATGATTTATTAAATTTGTTGACTGGTTTTAGGTTTTAGTCCTTGATTAATTGTTATATATTAAATTCCGAAAGTAAAATTTGGCATACTCCTTGAAAAAATGAATCATGAAAGCGTTGATTTTGATAAATTACTGGTAACACTTATCAAACTAAGTGAAAAACATTGAAATTAATTCAATAGTTGAAACAATAAATACTTTTTAATATTTAATATTTTTTCAACTATTTATTTTTTTTTTTATTATTATTTTTACATCTGTAGGATTTTATAGTCTGTTAAAACATTACTTAATGTCGATTTTAGGAATTGTTATAATAAATCTTAATTAGGTTAATTATATTTTATAATTCCTATATCAAAATTGATCAATAATTTATAAGTTATTAGTTTTTAACAAATTTTAAATTATATAAAAATAATTTCATTTTTACTTATATACAATTATTTACAACAATTTAGAAAAGGAATTCTCATCTTTACGAAATTTATATGAAAATATAAGACTACATATATTATAAAACATCAGATATCCTATAAACACCATTAAAAATATTAACTAAAAGTAATTTTCTCTCAAAAAATTTCACAGTTTGTGTTATACGTTATGTAATTATTGCTGATGACATTTTCGATATTAATAAATTTTATGATAAGTTAATAGAAATACAATTATTTTACATTAAACATCAATAGATGTACTGTATGTCTTTTTTCAACGTACAAAGCGTATTGAAAAAAGGAATATAGTACGTGTTGAGTAAATTATATTTTGATTTTAATGGTAATGAAATAAATTATGCATTTAATTTATTTTCAGTTTTTCCTGTCATCTTAACTTTGTATCGTATTTAGTTAATTTATTAAATTAATGTTTTTGAATTTTTAAGATATTTCTTTTTCTTATTTATCTGGTTATAATATTATTAACAAATTTATTGTATTTAAGATTTAACTTGTTACAAAGAGTAGAAGAATTTGTCTTCTTAATAAATAAATTATTTTTCAAATAAATTATTCAAACAGTGCAATTCAAATTTTCACAAACAATTAAGTAATACTCTATAATTTAAGGATTTATTCAACTGTAGGATTTCTATAATCTTATATTGTTTACGCACATTTATAAATTTTGTACAAAATTTTAATAAATGAATTTTAGTAAATTCTTTTTCATTACACCAATGACAATAAACTTTTCTTAAGTCAATATATTATTTAAAAATAACGAGAATTTATTCAATCTCAGCTGTATTATCATTATTTTTATATTTAACCGTGTATTTATTATCATATAGCCAAAATCAAAAGATATTTGCATGGTTTTATGATACTAAGAATGAAAAAATGATTGAATTATAGAGTTCTGGTCCTTGATTATAGATCGACAAAATGCAGTGTTTATCAATAACGTACTGTATATCCAGCTTTTCATCACTCTCCGAATTTTCAAATAGTCTATAGGAAACACCAAACAATTTTAATATATTGTTAAATTTTAGTTGCTATAAATTTTTATCTTTCTTGATTTTTATAGCATTGTTTTATTGATATTTGGTGAAAAAAACTTAATATTTTCGTCATTACTATTTTTCAATCTATAATAAAATTTGATCAGTCTTTTTAAATAGAAAGGAAATATTTGGAATTCTGTTCATTTCACATCGAAGTGCGTAACCTGGCACAGTTCTTTCTACTCTAAACAATTTACGAAGAAAAATAACATAAAAACATTCCAAATCTAACAAATAATCCAAACCCCAAATAGGACTTGCATAACATATTGACGAGTTTATCAGAGAATTATATAAATTCATATGTAAATTAATATTGGTAATTTAATTATCAATTAATATTTTAACTTTAGAGCTTAATTTATTTAGATGACAATGAAATTTTCCATTTTGATGAAATGTTATTCCTAAATAGTTTATTTCATTAACCAATTTCAATAATTGACCATCCAGATAAATTCTTTTTTCTTTTTATGACAGTTTGATATTATTTCTAAATATAACAATTTTAGTTTTTTATATATTTATTTTCAAATATAAAACATTCAAATAATTGTTTAATAAATTAATTTTCCATTGTAATGCTATTTTTGTTGGAGCAAATACACAGTATAACAAGATTATTTGCATAAAGTAAATAGTGATAAGTTTTATCGTATATTTGAATTCAATTTATTTCATCCAAAAACAAGTTATTAATATTCAACATATAAAAATTAAATAAATAAGGACACAATGAATCATCCTGAGGGATATCACGAATTATTATAAAATCTGAAAATACAGTATTTGATTATCGTGAATTATGTAAGAACGCCGATTGGGGGAGGGAAATTTTTATTCCCTACCGTCGGGATGGTCTAAGGTCTACGCGTATGTGGATGGCGGTTTTATGAGGCAGCAAAATACAAGTGTTTTACAGAGGCAAACCGTTTATTCTGGACGAAATTGCTTACATAAATTTTTCCGTTGGAAAGGTTCTTAGATGCGATCTGGTCCTGTGTTGTAGGAATTTTCGACGGCAATCTGGTCTTGCGTCGTAGGGCCCCTGAACAGCATTGAACGAAAAGTTCGAAGTCTCAAAAGTCGATGCACAAAAGATGAAAGGCTGCACGAAAAAAAAAACGGAGATACATAAACACAACTGAAGTCTAGTGGAAGTCCCGTTGTCCTTGGAATTGGTGCTTTTATCCTTTTTCCGATGTTGGGTTTTTGCTAATTGGACATACCTTACATCATCGTCTTTTAATTGGTCTTTCACTTGTCTCCAGGTGTAAATGGAGCTTCGCATAGTTCGCGGGAAAGGTCGACTGGAAATAGTTTATCCGACACCATCTTTTCGACTCTGATCGAGTTTAATTGTTGATTCATATAGACTATATTAACTATGTAAAATAACTTGTTTAAACAAAAAAACTAATACAAAACTTGCTTCTATATTTGAATTTGTTTGCCTACTTTGTTATTACAAGGATTATTTATATAACCATTTGAAATTTTATATTTATTGAAGCTTCATTGTTAGACTTTTGAGGAGAAGAGTATTTTAGTGTCTAATTTACAGTATGAAACCGAATCCTTTTCATATTAGTCAGGAAGATAAGAAAGCTTTTTGGATAGATTCAGTCAATCTATTGCATATGTTCTATCTTACAATGATTTTTTTTTAAATTTTTTGCTTATGTAATATTTTGTAAGAGAATTGATTATCTATTCCTCATATATCCACACTATAGTGTAATTTATTATTATTTTTCTTTCATATAAAGTATCGAATAGTATAAAAATCTTCTGTATTTAATTTATTTTTAAATATATAACTAATGTTAATGAGGCAAAGTATTTATTCTTTTAATATCAAATATAGATCTATGAAAATAACTAAAATTGTAAATGGTAATAAACAAATATTTTTGAAGTCAAAATTACTTTAAAAACACGATTATATCGTTTATAGTGATATTTAATGTAATATTAATATTTTTTAATGTAAATTAATTATCAAAACTCAAAGCAATTCTGATTCCCATGCATTTTACGTTGAAGTTATTTCTCTATATATTGATGTAATACTCCAAATTTTTTTAAAAATTATCGTTTTTGTATTCAAAAGTCTAAAGATGATTTATTAAATTTGTTGACTGGTTTTAGGTTTTAGTCCTTGATTAATTGTTATATATTAAATTCCGAAAGTAAAATTTGGCATACTCCTTGAAAAAATGAATCATGAAAGCGTTGATTTTGATAAATTACTGGTAACACTTATCAAACTAAGTGAAAAACATTGAAATTAATTCAATAGTTGAAACAATAAATACTTTTTAATATTTAATATTTTTTCAACTATTTATTTTTTTTTTTATTATTATTTTTACATCTGTAGGATTTTATAGTCTGTTAAAACATTACTTAATGTCGATTTTAGGAATTGTTATAATAAATCTTAATTAGGTTAATTATATTTTATAATTCCTATATCAAAATTGATCAATAATTTATAAGTTATTAGTTTTTAACAAATTTTAAATTATATAAAAATAATTTCATTTTTACTTATATACAATTATTTACAACAATTTAGAAAAGGAATTCTCATCTTTACGAAATTTATATGAAAATATAAGACTACATATATTATAAAACATCAGATATCCTATAAACACCATTAAAAATATTAACTAAAAGTAATTTTCTCTCAAAAAATTTCACAGTTTGTGTTATACGTTATGTAATTATTGCTGATGACATTTTCGATATTAATAAATTTTATAAGTTTATAGAAATACAACTATTTTACATTAAACATCAATAGATGTACTGTATGTCTTTTTTCGTACAAAGCGTATTGAAAAAAGGAATATAGTACGTGTTGAGTAAATTATATTTTGATTTTAATGGTAATGAAATAAATTATGCATTTAATTTATTTTCAGTTTTTCCTGTCATCTTAACTTTGTATCGTATTTAGTTAATTTATTAAATTAATGTTTTTGAATTTTTAAGATATTTCTTTTTCTTATTTATCTGGTTATAATATTATTAACAAATTTATTGTATTTAAGATTTAACTTGTTACAAAGAGTAGAAGAATTTGTCTTCTTAATAAATAAATTATTTTTCAAATAAATTATTCAAACAGTGCAATTCAAATTTTCACAAACAATTAAGTAATACTCTATAATTTAAGGATTTATTCAACTGTAGGATTTCTATAATCTTATATTGTTTACGCACATTTATAAATTTTGTACAAAATTTTAATAAATGAATTTTAGTAAATTCTTTTTCATTACACCAATGACAATAAACTTTTCTTAAGTCAATATATTATTTAAAAATAACGAGAATTTATTCAATCTCAGCTGTATTATCATTATTTTTATATTTAACCGTGTATTTATTATCATATAGCCAAAATCAAAAGATATTTGCATGGTTTTATGATACTAAGAATGAAAAAATGATTGAATTATAGAGTTCTGGTCCTTGATTATAGATCGACAAAATGCAGTGTTTATCAATAACGTACTGTATATCCAGCTTTTCATCACTCTCCGAATTTTCAAATAGTCTATAGGAAACACCAAACAATTTTAATATATTGTTAAATTTTAGTTGCTATAAATTTTTATCTTTCTTGATTTTTATAGCATTGTTTTATTGATATTTGGTGAAAAAAACTTAATATTTTCGTCATTACTATTTTTTAATCTATAATAAAATTTGATCAGTCTTTTTAAATAGAAAGGAAATATTTGGAATTCTGTTCATTTCACATCGAAGTGCGTAACCTGGCACAGTTCTTTCTACTCTAAACAATTTACGAAGAAAAATAACATAAAAACATTCCAAATCTAACAAATAATCCAAACCCCAAATAGGACTTGCATAACATATTGACGAGTTTATCAGAGAATTATATAAATTCATATGTAAATTAATATTGGTAATTTAATTATCAATTAATATTTTAACTTTAGAGCTTAATTTATTTAGATGACAATGAAATTTTCCATTTTGATGAAATGTTACTTCTAAATAGTTTATTTCATTAACCAATTTCAATAATTGACCATCCAGATAAATTCTTTTTTCTTTTTATGACAGTTTGATATTATTTCTAAATATAACAATTTTAGTTTTTTATATATTTATTTTCAAATATAAAACATTCAAATAATTGTTTAATAAATTAATTTTCCATTGTAATGCTATTTTTGTTGGAGCAAATACACAGTATAACAAGATTATTTGCATAAAGTAAATAGTGATAAGTTTTATCGTATATTTGAATTCAATTTATTTCATCCAAAAACAAGTTATTAATATTCAACATATAAAAATTAAATAAATAAGGACACAATGAATCATCCTGAGGGATATCACGAATTATTATAAAATCTGAAAATACAGTATTTGATTATCGTGAATTATGTAAGAACGCCGATTGGGGGAGGGAAATTTTTATTCCCTACCGTCGGGATGGTCTAAGGTCTACGCGTATGTGGATGGCGGTTTTATGAGGCAGCAAAATACAAGTGTTTTACAGAGGCAAACCGTTTATTCTGGACGAAATTGCTTACATAAATTTTTCCGTTGGAAAGGTTCTTAGATGCGATCTGGTCCTGTGTTGTAGGAATTTTCGACGGCAATCTGGTCTTGCGTCGTAGGGCCCCTGAACAGCATTGAACGAAAAGTTCGAAGTCTCAAAAGTCGATGCACAAAAGATGAAAGGCTGCACGAAAAAAAAAACGGAGATACATAAACACAACTGAAGTCTAGTGGAAGTCCCGTTGTCCTTGGAATTGGTGCTTTTATCCTTTTTCCGATGTTGGGTTTTTGCTAATTGGACATACCTTACATCATCGTCTTTTAATTGGTCTTTCACTTGTCTCCAGGTGTAAATGGAGCTTCGCATAGTTCGCGGGAAAGGTCGACTGGAAATAGTTTATCCGACACCATCTTTTCGACTCTGATCGAGTTTAATTGTTGACTATGACACCTACGCTCATTTTGATATTTTTTTCTAGTTTCGTTTTGCTTTCTAAACTGCATCTTAACTTTAATATTTTAAATTTTCTTTTTCTATATCAAAAATTTTGTTTTTCCTTCTACTCTTTATGAGCGTCGACGTCAAAGTCCGGTGTCGCCGTTTCGACACTTATATAATTTGTTTTCTTGACAATTTAACTTAACAAATTTTTACATTTCTTTCTTTTTGTGGGGTCTATTTCCGGGGCCTCACAATTATACTTTATATTTAGAAAATAACTTTAAAATTGAAGTTGAAAATTTCTTTCCCGATCCTTTCAAGTTAAGTCTATTATCCAATGTTTGAACGTGAAGTGAATCAAATGCCTTTGTGACAATGCGCGAAGTCTCCTCTATGCTTCCGCACCACTTGACCGTCAAGTGCACTCCACTACTCGTTTATCAAAATCAATACCTGTTTATTAATTAATTTACATAGGAAATTTACGTAGCGGCTTACACATATATACATATATATAGGATAGGAGAATTATATCTATTAGTCAATTGGTTATCTTAGCGGGTCCCTTACAGAGAGAGAGAGAGAGAGAGTTTACACAGATATTTAATAACTCGTGATTACAAGTAATCACGAGTTATTAAATATCTGAAGTTATAGGCTCCTTGAAGAGATTCGTACACTTGCAGGCGGTCTTGTCCCGTAAGAGGACATTGCCTTTTGGAGGATATGATTCCGGCCACTGGCGGAAATCGGCGGCGATGACTTTAAAGGAGGTGTATCCAAATCTGGAGCGAACACTCAATGACGACGGACTCTTGATGACGGACGAACTCTACTGTTATCATCGATCTTTCTTCTTTTATTTGGAGGTCCTCCCCTTTGATGTCAATGTTCTTTTCAGGAAATTGGTTATTGGTTTGTTAAATCAATAACGATTTTTGATGTTATGTTCCCGGTACAGTCAAAAGTGACACATTCAGAAGATGTGTCATCTCTGGACAAGGAAGCAAGCCCATGGGAAATAGTATCACTTCTTGCTAATCATTGTTGAGAGAAGCAATTTCGTATACAGGAATATCTGATCTTATTTTCTTTTGTTTCTTTCGGAAAAAATGTTTTGAATAAAATTTTTGTTTTTGTCAAGTCCTGGCTCTCACACCTTCGTTATGTCAACAAATGCAACATAAAAATTCCAGTGTTTATTAATAAGATTTAATTGGATTAATGACGGCAAAAAAAATATATAGTCATTTCAGTATCTTTTTTTTCCTTACATAAAAACAAATTTTTATTATCTGAATGTAATATAAAAATATATGAGAATGATACGTATTATTAAAAAAAAATTCTATTCTTAACGTAAGGTGAGTTTGTCGAGATAAGTGATGACAGAGTTGTTTCGTTTTTAACCCATTTCCAAATTTATAAATTTTATATGCTTACGTCTGATAATAATTCATAGAAATAATTAAACATTTTATAATAGATACAGCAGTTTTTCTATATTCGATATTAGCATGATTTTAAAAGTTGTTTTTTAATTGAAAACAATATCAGAATAATGATCTTATATTTTCAGAAAAAGAAATTGTAAAACGAAAATGTTTTTAAGTGAAAATTCGCCAAATTAAGATAACAAATTAACTTTTTATAGAATCTATATATTTATATAAAGAACTAACTGTTACCCGCGACTTCGCCCGCGGAAGTTTTGCAAGCAAACCCCATTCAGTATTTCAACAACCATAGTAATTGTTATATAACATCTAGCACTGAGAATGATGAGAATTGCCGAGAATCAAACGAAATGTTTTCAATTTGACGAATTTTCTGGAACGTTTACAATCGTTCTATAATCGAACCAATATGTAATAACAAATTCGAATTTAAAACGGTTCGAACATTTGGTTAAAAAATCGAAATATATCAAAATATTTATAACAATGTCTGAAATGTTATCAATTTAATAC
>NW_019385138.1:331398-344050 GCF_000671375.1 Centruroides sculpturatus | reverse complement strand
CGAAAATCAAACGAACTATTTTCAATTTGATCAATTTTCTGGAACGTTTACAATCGTTCTATAATCGAACCAATATGTAATAACAAATTCGAATTTAAAACGGTTCGAACATTTGGTTAAAAAATCGAAATATATAAAAATATTTATAACAAAGTCTAAAATGAAATGCTCTCCCCCACTGGGGAATTCCAACAAATCCCTTCTTAGTGTGCATTCCCATGGCGTACCCTACTAAAACGCAGTTAGAAACAAAAAATCGCATCTAAAATGTTACAGTAGAAGCCGTTCTTCCGGTTAAGCCTTAATGCTCTCCCTCTCCCCCTGCGGGGGAATTTCGAAAAATTTCTTCTTAGTGTGCGTTTTCATGACGTACCCTAACTGTGTACCAAATTTCACCTGTTTAGGTTCAGCGGTTTGCTCTAGGCGATGATGAATCAGTCAGTCAGTCAGGACAAGCAATTATATATATATAGATAAAGAATTATATAATCAACAAACTTTGTATTATCTGATTAAGTAGCGTAAATCTGGACGATTTAGCTGAGTTTTGTCAATAAATTTATATCTAAAGTGCTTCAAAATGTCTTGTTGAAATTAATTGTAAACGGAAATTTTCTGTCTGTACTTTCTCAGAAAATTGAACTTTTCCCAGGAGTTCATACAAGTGATTACGTTAACTTATTTGTAGGTAGGATTTATCAAAGTCTCTCTCATACATTCATCACAGTTTAGGAGTACATTAGTCTATTATAAATAATTTGTAAACATGTTAGCTTATAAAGTACTTAATCCACTAAATCCGAGAGTCATCATTTTCCATCGGACCTACGCTATATTAAGTTTCATAATAAGGTGTGTAGGTGTGTCAAAAATTTTTTTGTCGAAGCTTTCAGTAGGCCATCCACATACTAAGATTATCTTAAATTAAAATGCCATTTAGTGGAATGACCAATTAAAAACTTATATTATTAATATTCCTAAGAAGTAAGTCAAGAGCCAAATACACAGTAAAGATAATTCATAATTCAAAAGAATTACAAAGATAAAATGTTATACATTACTTTTGCTTTTCAATTTCTTTTAAAGTAAAATGCTATAAAAGTTATTTCGATTTTGCAATTATAAAACAACAAAAATTAATATTAATTTTAATAAAATATATATCACTAGTAACTTACTATATATAGAAATGTAACATTTGATAATGGTAAGATCCATGTATCACTGGTATAATAGTAAGAATTTCATAATCGTGTTCGTAAAAAATTGAATAATGTTTCAGTTCCTTAAATTCAATATCTTATGGAAAATATCAGGAAATATTCTAAAAATAATTATAAAAAATATATTTATATTTAAGAAAGAAACTGGAAAAACTGAGATATATATTAATAAAATCGATTACGAAACAGCAGTACTTTAATCAGTTGAAAACATACCACTGAATACAAATAAATATTTACTTAAAAAGAATTAAATGATTGAATTGAATTAAAGATAAAATATTGAAAAATTAACAAATAACGATTTTAAAAATCTCCACTAAATTATAAATTTTACGCTTAATTAATGAAGAATTAATTTTAGTAAGTATAAAATTATCTTCATTAATTGTGTATATTATAAAATATTTATGACCGTTTTGCAAACTTATAAAATAATTATTTATCAAAGTAAATATTTAGAAACTTTAACAGTTTTTATTTATTATATTTATAAACAAATTATATACATAAAATATATTTTAAATACTTCTAAATGAACTTTTTGATATTTTCTAAAATAACACAAAGTTAAACATATTTCTTTGTAAATTTAAATTTCTATTTCTTTTTAATATATTATTTCAATTTGTCTTTTAAAATTGTAAGGATTCGAATGATTAAAAATTAAATTTTCTAAGTATATGAACTATCATCTTCCACTGTAAGTCTAATTTCCGTTCCATCTAGTCATGACAGAAGCAGAAACAGTGAGATCATGTCGTTATCGCATGGGACGTTTACAATAACAACATGATCTTACTCTTCTTTCTTTTCAATGAGGAATCCCTGCAGAAAATTCGGAGATTGGCTTGTGAGATATTTGTGAGTTATTACTACATTTGGAACCGACAAGTCACCAGACAAGGACAAAATAAATTACTTCGAAAAACGCATCGGAAAAATTACTTCGAGTAAGTGATTCAAAAGGTCTTGTTGAAATTAATTGTAAACGGAAATTTTCTATGTTTGAACTTTCTCAGAAAATTGAACTTTTCCCAGGAGTTCCTGCAGTTAATACTTCAGGTGATTACTTTAACTTGTTTGTAGATAGGATTATAAAACTCTCTCTTAAACATTCACCACGGTTTAGGAGTATATTAGTCTATTATGAATAATTTGTAAACATGTTAGCTAATAAAGTACTTAACTCACTACATTCGAGAGTTATCATTTTTCATAGGATCTACGAGATATTAAGTTTCATAACAAGGTGTGTAGGTGTGTTAAAAATTTTTTAGTAGAAGCTTTCGGTGGGCGATCCATTCGAGCCTGCCGCAATCTAACTAAAACAGACAAACTTCTACAAACTTGTTGTTGTCTTATTTTTTTTATGTATAAAAGCTTAAAATTGTCAAATTAATTATACTATAAATATTTTGTTTACTTGATAAATTTAATTATACAAATCAGATGTAAGTAATTGCGTGCTATCATATATATTTATAATTTTCTTATTTCATATTTGGAATTTTTGCGAAAAGACAAAAGCTTTTATAGTAATATTTGTTTTAATAAATTAAACAACAAAATTTAATTAAACCGAAATAAGTTTAGAACATTTAATATTGTAAAAAATATTTACTAAATAATTATAAATAAACAATTTCAAATAAACTTTAATTAATTACATTTATTTAAATATATAAACATTTAGATATTTAATTAAAATAAATAAAATTAAATTAAATTAGCTATGTAATTACTTTTATATAGTATTTTGTAGTTGTATTAATTCATCATTCAAAAAGAATAAATTTAACTATATCATATTTAAATACAAAATATTTAATATAATATATAGAAAATAAATAAATTTAGTTCACATGGTTGGTTAGAAGAACTTAAATAAAATAAATTTTTAATCATTTTATTTCCACCTTTGTAATTTTGTAGATACAGTATTACTGCGTATAAAACTTTAATCATTTCATTTTCATCTTTAAAGATGAAAATGAAATGATTAAAAACTTCATTTAATAGTAGGCTACAATTTAAATTCAACAAATCAACAGCAATGAAAACAAAGAGTTTTCAAAGTGCTCATCCAAACCGGCATTTCGAGAAGATTAAATTTAAATTTGACTTTTGTAAATAAAGTTAACTACGTAAAAATACACATACAATATACTTTAAGTAATATATAATAAATCATTCAATCATTATGAATAAAATAATACAATTAAATTTATTTTTTTTTTCGTTTTTTATATCTGATTCACTGGAAGATTATTGTTGTCCTCAACCTTCATCAAGTCGTCCATTAGCTGTTCGAATTTTCCTTGGTTTCTAATAATAAATAGCATGTTTGTGATAGTGTATCTGTGTAAAAGCTAATGTTTACTTTTTTTTTATAAATTTACTCGGACGACCGCTTAATATAAAATAATTTATCTTCTAGTAAGAAAGATACTATCGAGTTACAAAATAACATTCAAATAAAACAGGCTATTTATCATTTAACAACCTGCTTTATAATAAAAATTCGTAAGCTATATGTTAAGTTAATATGATAGGTCTACTAATGTACTGTTCTACTGGCAGATTAATTAAGAAAATATAAATTTAGTGTTGTTATATAAGCTTTCAAAAATATTGCAAATAACTTTTTTATTATTCTCCATATGTATACAAGCAATCTAAAAATTAACAATTTATGAATTGTTTTGTAAATATCCGACTTATAAATTAGATGAATACGAAAACAACAGTCCATTAAAATATAAATTTTTTATTATGGAACAACATAATATATAGTTTTAATTGCACTTCACATTAATAATAACGATCATATATTTTTTAAAAATAATATTTTGCAAGCAAATCGAGAATTGCAAGTAATTGAATTATTTTATCAATATTCAATATGGTCTCAGAGAAATACTGTAATAAAATTTCTTTTTTATCAAATAACTATTCAATTAAACGGTAGGCAATTCTATACCTACAGTAAATTTTTTTTCAATTTATTCTGAGTAGCAATCAAAATTAAAGTAAATAAGAAAATCTATCACAGAAAACTTAGGAAATATTTTAGGTGATCGCTGAATATTAAATTTTGTAAAAGAAAATTATAACGAAAAGTATCTTTGACGTAATTAAAAGATACTTTTTGTATTTATCTATTTATAAAATGTAGAATAGAAATTAATTAATATTTTTCATAAATATTGGAGTATTCAGTGCAACTATGTGAATCATAAATTTTACATTTACAAACAGTCACATATTATAATTGTAATTATTATTAATGCTTTTATTTAAATTGCTTTGTACCCTGTCCGCTTCACCTTTTTATTGTCGGCAAATGTTTTAGGTCCCCCCCGGTATTTGCTCCGCGTCGTGTTTCCATCCTTTCTCGGATGTAGCTGATTTGCTATAGTTCAGCGAGATTCTCTTAAAATATCAGTCTCTCCTCCTGGACCATTTGTTGCTATGGAGCCACTAAAAGGCTCCATCCTGAAAAAGGCCAGCTACCAGCTCAGTAGGATTCTAGACTTCTATCCAGAGTCCACCAATTACAATGTGAAAGAGGAACGCTTGCAAATTCGGGACAATGCCAATCGCCTCTTTCGTGCTTTCAGCCAAAGTATTGGTATTATACGGGAATTGAGAACTTGTCAGGTAGAAAGCACAATACCACAAGACAGGCCTACCTACCTGAAGTTTGCTAAATTTTCAATTAAACTTAGTAACACGAGGAAGGCTATCAATTGTTCCCTTAATAAGAAAATAAACGACGAAGGGCTTGAAGGTTCACATGCACTTATTCTATACTCAAGACAACTGGACAGTGGTGCTGTGGCTAACATGAAAAGGTTAACACTGAATTAAAAAACAAAATAGAACCGCAACGCATAAAAATCAATGTGAAAGCGGTGAAGGAGATCAGAGGAAAATGGTATCTATATTCGGGTGTAAAGCAGAGGAGAAAGTAAAGCTCTTTGCAAAGCTGTCAAAGCCAAATCAAGTATAAACGACAAAGTTACTTCCAAGATTTCCGAAAGTCAATGAATGCTCAATGTTCTGTGTTCTGTAGCAGAGGAAAACATCATTTACAGCATTTTTCAGCAGAGCAATCTTTGGCATGGTATTGAGAAGAAAGACCTGGTATTCTCATGCCGCTTAAGCAGAACTCTCACAAGGATCAACGAAAACTACAGACATATCATCCTTAAATCCCCACGGGTGAGGGATTTAATTATTAAGGAGAGACATCCTTCTCTCTCATGGACAACTATGAAAGTAGACGACTATGTGCTTGTGTTGAGGTGCTACCGGCGCTGTGGTTTTATTTTAATCACATGGCCCGGGATTGCACGGACAATCAACGCTATATCCACTGCAGGAAAAATCACAGATTTTCAGAATGCAGCAAGACTGATCTGCTGCCCTGTTGCATAAACTGTAAACAAGCGAATAAACAACTTCCAGAAAGCAAGAAAAAGCCAATGAATCATAATGCCTTCCACCCTAATTGCCTTATCTTGATTTATACTAAAGCCACCACAATCAAGCAGACAGCTAACCAGGTCTTGAAGAACCAGCCCCAAAATTTTCAGCGATGGGGCCTAGTTTTTCAAGCTCTTTTTTCACCGGGGTTTCTTTCTTCGCGGTTCTCTTGTATTCGGGTAACCTCCCCGTGTAGCCAAAAAGCTGTAGGTGGGCTGCTACCTCCTAGGGATGTGGGTAGATCTGCTGTTCTGGTGTTACCCGCTTCCTGTCTCTGGCACCAGTTGTATCGATTGTATCGGTTGTATCCTTTGTGTCATGATGAACATGGTGTATTCCTTCTGTCACTGACACCGGTTTAGCTGATAAGCTCGACCACCTCATTGTAATTTCTGCATCTGGTTACACCCATTCCTTTGTTCTTGTATCTTCTTCATGTGTTTCATTTTTTTGTACACTGTTCCACAAAGAGCATCTGTTTTCTGTAATGTAAGACATCTGTTCATATGCACTGTCTATGTTTGTTCGATTTCTCAATGTGAGAGCCGGGCTTGAAATTTTTGAAAGAAAATTTTTCGTCTTTCGGAAGTTAAGTTAGTTCAAATCCCAGCGAAAACAAAATTTTCAATTTAATTACCGGAGGATGATCGCATCTCTCCCCGGAGTCACTTCTTTTCCCAGGGGACTCATCAAATGTGTCACCGGGAACTAACTACAAATATTCACCATTGGTCGAAAATAGTAACGTGGCTAAAAAGAAGGCATCGAAACCAAAGGGGGAGGACCCCGATCTCTATATATAAGCCATTGATCGCGTATTTGTATACAGTAGAGCGTCGTTTATCCGAAAGCTGGTTATCCGAAACGTCCGTTATCCGAAAGCATTCCAGTCGGCAAATTTAAATTTTCGCTAGTGCTGTGGCGCTGCAATTTACGGCTATTTCTCGGGCTACTCAAATATTTTACATTTTTGATACTGAATTAACATCTGAAGTATAATTTTTTATTGTTTTTATATTTTNTAAGTTATTAGTTTTTAACAAATTTTAAATTATATAAAAATAATTTCATTTTTACTTATATACAATTATTTACAACAATTTAGAAAAGGAATTCTCGTCTTTACGAAATTTATATGAAAATATAAGACTACATATATTGTAAAACATCAGATATCCTATAAACACCATTAAAAATATTAACTAAAAGTAATTTTCTCTCAAAAAATTTCACAGTTTGTGTTATACGTTATGTAATTATTGCTGATGACATTTTCGATATTAATAAATTTTATGATAAGTTAATAGAAATACAATTATTTTACATTAAACATCAATAGATGTACTGTATGTCTTTTTTCAACGTACAAAGCGTATTGAAAAAAGGAATATAGTACGTGTTGAGTAAATTATATTTTGATTTTAATGGTAATGAAATAAATTATGCATTTAATTTATTTTCAGTTTTTCCTGTCATCTTAACTTTGTATCGTATTTAGTTAATTTATTAAATTAATGTTTTTGAATTTTTAAGATATTTCTTTTACTTATTTATCTGGTTATAATATTATTAACAAATTTATTGTATTTAAGATTTAACTTGTTACAAAGAGTAGAAGAATTTGTCTTCTTAATAAATAAATTATTTTTCAAATAAATTATTCAAACAGTGCAATTCAAATTTTCACAAACAATTAAGTAATACTCTATAATTTAAGGATTTATTCAACTGTAGGATTTCTATAATCTTATATTGTTTACGCACATTTATAAATTTTGTACAAAATTTTAATAAATGAATTTTAGTAAATTCTTTTTCATTACACCAATGACAATAAACTTTTCTTAAGTCAATATATTATTTAAAAATAACGAGAATTTATTCAATCTCAGCTGTATTATCATTATTTTTATATTTAACCGTGTATTTATTATCATATAGCCAAAATCAAAAGATATTTGCATGGTTTTATGATACTAAGAATGAAAAAATGATTGAATTATAGAGTTCTGGTCCTTGATTATAGATCGACAAAATGCAGTGTTTATCAATAACGTACTGTATATCCAGCTTTTCATCACTCTCCGAATTTTCAAATAGTCTATAGGAAACACCAAACAATTTTAATATATTGTTAAATTTTAGTTGCTATAAATTTTTATCTTTCTTGATTTTTATAGCATTGTTTTATTGATATTTGGTGAAAAAAACTTAATATTTTCGTCATTACTATTTTTTAATCTATAATAAAATTTGATCAGTCTTTTTAAATAGAAAGGAAATATTTGGAATTCTGTTCATTTCACATCGAAGTGCGTAACCTGGCACAGTTCTTTCTACTCTAAACAATTTACGAAGAAAAATAACATAAAAACATTCCAAATCTAACAAATAATCCAAACCCCAAATAGGACTTGCATAACATATTGACGAGTTTATCAGAGAATTATATAAATTCATATGTAAATTAATATTGGTAATTTAATTATCAATTAATATTTTAACTTTAGAGCTTAATTTATTTAGATGACAATGAAATTTTCCATTTTGATGAAATGTTACTTCTAAATAGTTTATTTCATTAACCAATTTCAATAATTGACCATCCAGATAAATTCTTTTTTCTTTTTATGACAGTTTGATATTATTTCTAAATATAACAATTTTAGTTTTTTATATATTTATTTTCAAATATAAAACATTCAAATAATTGTTTAATAAATTAATTTTCCATTGTAATGCTATTTTTGTTGGAGCAAATACACAGTATAACAAGATTATTTGCATAAAGTAAATAGTGATAAGTTTTATCGTATATTTGAATTCAATTTATTTCATCCAAAAACAAGTTATTAATATTCAACATATAAAAATTAAATAAATAAGGACACAATGAATCATCCTGAGGGATATCACGAATTATTATAAAATCTGAAAATACAGTATTTGATTATCGTGAATTATGTAAGAACGCCGATTGGGGGAGGGAAATTTTTATTCCCTACCGTCGGGATGGTCTAAGGTCTACGCGTATGTGGATGGCGGTTTTATGAGGCAGCAAAATACAAGTGTTTTACAGAGGCAAACCGTTTATTCTGGACGAAATTGCTTACATAAATTTTTCCGTTGGAAAGGTTCTTAGATGCGATCTGGTCCTGTGTTGTAGGAATTTTCGACGGCAATCTGGTCTTGCGTCGTAGGGCCCCTGAACAGCATTGAACGAAAAGTTCGAAGTCTCAAAAGTCGATGCACAAAAGATGAAAGGCTGCACGAAAAAAAAAACGGAGATACATAAACACAACTGAAGTCTAGTGGAAGTCCCGTTGTCCTTGGAATTGGTGCTTTTATCCTTTTTCCGATGTTGGGTTTTTGCTAATTGGACATACCTTACATCATCGTCTTTTAATTGGTCTTTCACTTGTCTCCAGGTGTAAATGGAGCTTCGCATAGTTCGCGGGAAAGGTCGACTGGAAATAGTTTATCCGACACCATCTTTTCGACTCTGATCGAGTTTAATTGTTGACTATGACACCTACGCTCATTTTGATATTTTTTTCTAGTTTCGTTTTGCTTTCTAAACTGCATCTTAACTTTAATATTTTAAATTTTCTTTTTCTATATCAAAAATTTTGTTTTTCCTTCTACTCTTTATGAGCGTCGACGTCAAAGTCCGGTGTCGCCGTTTCGACACTTATATAATTTGTTTTCTTGACAATTTAACTTAACAAATTTTTACATTTCTTTCTTTTTGTGGGGTCTATTTCCGGGGCCTCACAATTATACTTTATATTTAGAAAATAACTTTAAAATTGAAGTTGAAAATTTCTTTCCCGATCCTTTCAAGTTAAGTCTATTATCCAATGTTTGAACGTGAAGTGAATCAAATGCCTTTGTGACAATGCGCGAAGTCTCCTCTATGCTTCCGCACCACTTGACCGTCAAGTGCACTCCACTACTCGTTTATCAAAATCAATACCTGTTTATTAATTAATTTACATAGGAAATTTACGTAGCGGCTTACACATATATACATATATATAGGATAGGAGAATTATATCTATTAGTCAATTGGTTATCTTAGCGGGTCCCTTACAGAGAGAGAGAGAGAGAGAGAGAGAGAGAGTTTACACAGATATTTAATAACTCGTGATTACAAGTAATCACGAGTTATTAAATATCTGAAGTTATAGGCTCCTTGAAGAGATTCGTACACTTGCAGGCGGTCTTGTCCCGTAAGAGGACATTGCCTTTTGGAGGATATGATTCCGGCCACTGGCGGAAATCGGCGGCGATGACTTTAAAGGAGGTGTATCCAAATCTGGAGCGAACACTCAATGACGACGGACTCTTGATGACGGACGAACTCTACTGTTATCATCGATCTTTCTTCTTTTATTTGGAGGTCCTCCCCTTTGATGTCAATGTTCTTTTCAGGAAATTGGTTATTGGTTTGTTAAATCAATAACGATTTTTGATGTTATGTTCCCGGTACAGTCAAAAGTGACACATTCAGAAGATGTGTCATCTCTGGACAAGGAAGCAAGCCCATGGGAAATAGTATCACTTCTTGCTAATCATTGTTGAGAGAAGCAATTTCGTATACAGGAATATCTGATCTTATTTTCTTTTGTTTCTTTCGGAAAAAATGTTTTGAATAAAATTTTTGTTTTTGTCAAGTCCTGGCTCTCACACCTTCGTTATGTCAACAAATGCAACATAAAAATTCCAGTGTTTATTAATAAGATTTAATTGGATTAATGACGGCAAAAAAAATATATAGTCATTTCAGTATCTTTTTTTTCCTTACATAAAAACAAATTTTTATTATCTGAATGTAATATAAAAATATATGAGAATGATACGTATTATTAAAAAAAAATTCTATTCTTAACGTAAGGTGAGTTTGTCGAGATAAGTGATGACAGAGTTGTTTCGTTTTTAACCCATTTCCAAATTTATAAATTTTATATGCTTACGTCTGATAATAATTCATAGAAATAATTAAACATTTTATAATAGATACAGCAGTTTTTCTATATTCGATATTAGCATGATTTTAAAAGTTGTTTTTTAATTGAAAACAATATCAGAATAATGATCTTATATTTTCAGAAAAAGAAATTGTAAAACGAAAATGTTTTTAAGTGAAAATTCGCCAAATTAAGATAACAAATTAACTTTTTATAGAATCTATATATTTATATAAAGAACTAACTGTTACCCGCGACTTCGCCCGCGGAAGTTTTGCAAGCAAACCCCATTCAGTATTTCAACAACCATAGTAATTGTTATATAACATCTAGCACTGAGAATGATGAGAATTGCCGAGAATCAAACGAAATGTTTTCAATTTGACGAATTTTCTGGAACGTTTACAATCGTTCTATAATCGAACCAATATGTAATAACAAATTCGAATTTAAAACGGTTCGAACATTTGGTTAAAAAATCGAAATATATAAAAATATTTATAACAAAGTCTAAAATGAAATGCTCTCCCCCACTGGGGAATTCCAACAAATCCCTTCTTAGTGTGCATTCCCATGGCGTACCCTACTAAAACGCAGTTAGAAACAAAAAATCGCATCTAAAATGTTACAGTAGAAGCCGTTCTTCCGGTTAAGCCTTAATGCTCTCCCTCTCCCCCTGCGGGGGAATTTCGAAAAATTCCTTCTTAGTGTGCGTTTTCATGACGTACCCTAACTGTGTACCAAATTTCACCTGTTTAGGTTCAGCGGTTTGCTCTAGGCGATGATGAATCAGTCAGTCAGTCAGGACAAGCAATTATATATATATAGATAAAGAATTATATAATCAACAAACTTTGTATTATCTGATTAAGTAGCGTAAATCTGGACGATTTAGCTGAGTTTTGTCAATAAATTTATATCTAAAGTGCTTCAAAATGTCTTGTTGAAATTAATTGTAAACGGAAATTTTCTGTCTGTACTTTCTCAGAAAATTGAACTTTTCCCAGGAGTTCATACAAGTGATTACGTTAACTTATTTGTAGGTAGGATTTATCAAAGTCTCTCTCATACATTCATCACAGTTTAGGAGTACATTAGTCTATTATAAATAATTTGTAAACATGTTAGCTTATAAAGTACTTAATCCACTAAATCCGAGAGTCATCATTTTCCATCGGACCTACGCTATATTAAGTTTCATAATAAGGTGTGTAGGTGTGTCAAAAATTTTTTTGTCGAAGCTTTCAGTAGGCCATCCACATACTAAGATTATCTTAAATTAAAATGCCATTTAGTGGAATGACCAATTAAAAACTTATATTATTAATATTCCTAAGAAGTAAGTCAAGAGCCAAATACACAGTAAAGATAATTCATAATTCAAAAGAATTACAAAGATAAAATGTTATACATTACTTTTGCTTTTCAATTTCTTTTAAAGTAAAATGCTATAAAAGTTATTTCGATTTTGCAATTATAAAACAACAAAAATTAATATTAATTTTAATAAAATATATATCACTAGTAACTTACTATATATAGAAATGTAACATTTGATAATGGTAAGATCCATGTATCACTGGTATAATAGTAAGAATTTCATAATCGTGTTCGTAAAAAATTGAATAATGTTTCAGTTCCTTAAATTCAATATCTTATGGAAAATATCAGGAAATATTCTAAAAATAATTATAAAAAATATATTTATATTTAAGAAAGAAACTGGAAAAACTGAGATATATATTAATAAAATCGATTACGAAACAGCAGTACTTTAATCAGTTGAAAACATACCACTGAATACAAATAAATATTTACTTAAAAAGAATTAAATGATTGAATTGAATTAAAGATAAAATATTGAAAAATTAACAAATAACGATTTTAAAAATCTCCACTAAATTATAAATTTTACGCTTAATTAATGAAGAATTAATTTTAGTAAGTATAAAATTATCTTCATTAATT
>NW_019385138.1:316819-327986 GCF_000671375.1 Centruroides sculpturatus | reverse complement strand
AAATTTAAATTTTCGCTAGTGCTGTGGCGCTGCAATCTTCGGCTATTTCTCGGGCTACTCAAATATTTTACGTTTTTGATACTAAATTAACATCTGAAGTATAATTTTTTATTGTTTTTATATTTTTCAATAAATTTATTTTGTTTGTACAAAATAAAAAAATAATTTTTAACGATACAATAGTCTTCGTTAGGCTTAACATCGACGAAAATTCAACGCGAAGCGACACGCAACGGAGAGAAATTTCAACATGGGATAAATTAATATATTTTTTCGTACATGATTCGTTATCCGAAAAATAACTTATCCGAATTACCCCAGTCCCCAATTGATTCGGATAAACGACGCTCTACTGTATCTGTAATCTGTAAGTTGTAACGGTATGTCTAAAACGCCCTCTAGGGGCGCCCTGGCGATGATTTTAAATTAACAATAAATTATTTTTATTTATAATAAAAATTTATTATTGATATGAATTTATTATTTATACCACGGAATGGTATAAATAATTATTATATGCCTTGATTTAAAATCTATAATGCAGCACATTAAAAATAATATTAATACAATATAAAACTAACAGCAATTTACATACCACAGACAAACTGCACTTTTCCTTGTGCAGCAACACAGTATTTCCGAAAGCAACTTTTACATTGCAATCCAGTTAGCATTTGCTTAGATTTCAGTTTTTGAACAGATTCCATTGCAGAGCGTATTTTTCTTTGTGTTATCTCATTCATTACTGAAAGGACAGTCTTTTTCATTTGCTCGGGTCTCCGTGGAATTGATCGCTCTAAGCTTCGTTTTTTGTCCATGGCATATTCTTTATAGATAAATTTTGTGTTAGAGTTAATAAACATGATTAATTACTTAGTAAATTTTATATTATGTTCAACTTTAAAATTATATTTTGTGCTAACCAAAATACGTACTGTTCATCCCCTATCTATCTGTTTTTTAGTTTTGATGAAACAATTTATTACGTTAGTGCTGCCTAAAAGTATTGAAAAGTTTAAACGTCGTAACTGATTCCACTCCTTAAAAATTGAACCAATTCACCCCAAAGACAACTATATTCGAAAATGTCACGTGTTTACTTGAGCAATACAACTATACCAATGCAGCACTACTGAGTTATGAAGAACGAAGGTTTGACTCTTACTATGTGTAAAACCAACAGAAAGGAAATATTCTTTATTATTGGTGAAATATTTCACTTAACCCAACTTTAAGTGAATAGAGTAGTAAAGAATTGTCGAAGACAGTGACTGTCACAACAGGTTTCGCAAATTTTGTTACGGAAATAAACGCTGGACTTGAAGCAACAATACTACTGCTGATTCTAGAAATTTTCACCAAGAAGTACCGCTCTCCGCAAAACTTATTACTAATTAATTTCCTAGTTGTAGACCTTGAAACTAATGTAAACCAATTCACTCCTAACTAGTCTAATGTACTGTACAGTCGACCCCCTCCATAACACGGGTTCCTATAGTTCGGATTCCTATATTACGGCGAAAAAATTGCGACAGTATTCATACAAACACGTTAAAAAAAACTCCTATAATTCGGTAAAACGCCATCGTCGACTCGTGTCGCGACAAGATTGGTCGAATCTAGACCAATAGCGGATATTGTACAAACCGTTGAGTTTAAACGAGCAGCGGACCTACTAAAAAACATTTATTATTTAACGTGCATAAAAATTATATTTATATTAATGATGTCTCCAAAGTTCAGCGAATTTTTCGCAAAAAAAATTAATTTATCAGGAAGCACGCGAGCGCCATTCGATGACAATCTCCACGACGAAAACAAGCTTAAGCAACGGCGTAGTCGAACGGTGCACACTCGATAAGTAATCCTACAATTTTTTGTTTATAGCATAGTTTATATGGATCATTCCCAAAAATTTATACGTATTTTGGATATAGTCTGGTTATTCTAGAATCGATTAATTTTATGGAAGAAACCTTTCAAACAGCCGTTAAACTGCATACGTGCCGGGCTGTGATTGGCTGGACTCGTAGAAAATGGATTCATAAAAACCGGAACGTATCTACCGTGTTATAGGGGGGTCGACTGTACATTGATATTGAAGAAAAAGGTCAAAAATGAATGTATTAAAGTTTAAAAAATTATTTAGTTAAAACAAATAGAAATAACACAAAAATATACGGATAATTACTTTAAATAAGTTAAGAGAAATAATGTTCAACTTGACTTTTCGAACTTTTAAAGTATTAATAATGAATGATTATACCAAATGTTGTAAAAACACTGTTCATAATAAAAATAATTTATATAACTTTTATGGAGATGTTTATATAATAAAATAAAAATGATTAAGCTTATACAAAATTATTAATATTTTAATGGCTATTTTAAAAACTTGGAATGTGTTTTATCTAAAGATTTTTTTTAGAAAGAATATTCTGTGTTTGATTAAACAGCCTACTCTTCTTTGTACAAGTTGCATCTTATTTTTTAGTTTTTAAACGAAATTAAATTATTTTTTTATTAGCGTAAATTAAATTTATTATTTCGTTCAAAAGATTTTTTATTAGATTGAAGTTTGGACATAATCCAATCTAAATGATTGATTCATTCATTGTTTAAAAGCGTTTTTATTTATTTTATTTATTACTAGTTGCAAAAGAAAGCGAAAACATGAATTGGGATGATCACACCACAATGCACATCACATGTTAGCAATAACACGAATAGGATATCTCTAACTATGTTTATCCGTGTAGAAAAACGCCATGCAAGTATTCAAATAGTAAAATACGTTCTTTAAACATTCAGTACATTTACTTAAAGCGAGAAAGCCCAGTTTGCATTTGGTAACATTAGTATATGAGACTTGTTAAAGCAGCATGAAAAATATATGGACTGTCACCGCGCGCCTATGAATATAAAAAGACCAGTTTTACCTGCGCCTCTGAAAAAATTCCGTCTCTATCTGGCAACCCTCTCTTTATCAGTGACACAGATTAGAAAGTTCGTTTAAAAGTACATAATTCTTGTTTAGAGCATTTGTAATTTTTCGATGAAGATGAGCAGCAGTGGCCCAAATTGGAAGTAAATACTCAACAATCAACTGAAAATAAGTAAAGAGTAAAGCTCTAAAACAAGAGAAATTTGATAAGTGGCAATAATGACGCCATACAACAGTTCTTCTGACTGCGTATATAGTACGGCGATCGGTCAAAAAAATGATCTCCCAAAATGTTTACATTTTTAGACTTTGGACACCTTGAAACTTCGAGAAATGAAAAAAAAATCGGGGGGGGGGAATAATTTTTGTATGTACGGATGTTGGTGTGTGTATGTATGTATGTATGTGTGGGACACGATTTTGTTTACCCTGTTTGAAGCTTAATAACTCCGGCGTTTTTTGCCGAAAATTCCTGAAATTTTGCATGGAAGTTTGTATATTAGGGGATTGATGCTATTAAATTTTGGTGGTTAAAGGTTCCAGTAGGGTAGGACTTAATGACGATTTTACTCTTTATCAGCATTTACATTTTTTTTTTTATAGAGCTCATCCTTATCCTCAAAATTAAGCAAAATTAAAATATAAAAATTTTATATTTTTAATAAAATATGATAACAGATAGCGCTATCAAAATTTTAAATGTTGCCAGCAACGAGTTGCCGGAAAACTTGAGCAACTCGTTGCTGATTTATTTCAATGTGTTTACTGAATGTAAGCCGTTGATCAAATATAATGCCTAAATCATCGATCTGTTTGACATAATCGATGGATTTATCATTCAAATAAAAGGAAAGGGGTGTAGGGTAATGAAAGAAGCAAATAATCATTTACGACAGTCTACTTTGCACGTTAATTCTTTACTTATAAACTGTAAGAGTTAGTAAGTAAGCTAAAAATATCCATTTGTAAGATTGTAAGATTTTAAATTGATTAGTTTTAGATCATTAGCGTTAAAAGCTAAGTTTGATTTTATATTAGTAGTAGCTAAAATGAAATCTATGTAACATTTTATAAGAGAGACTGTTGAGAACTAGACGGTACGAATTTCCACATAAAGGGGGAAAAAGGATAAAACTTCAAGTCCCCTAGTTCAACATACAGTTATTCAGTCAACGAATAATAAGAGGATGTGTATCAAAGTAACCAGACAAAATATCAAATAAATGGGAGGATAGTACAGAATGAAAAGCCTATTTGATGTCTAGAAAAACAATGTAAGTAGATTTTTCTGTTAAAACCGACTAAAATATAAAATTGAGTAAAGAAAAGGATAATACTTGTAGAACGGTTACTTAACGAATAGTGTTGATAAGGCGAAATTCTAGCATAAAGCAAAGAATATATATAATCTAATAGGCAGTGTTCAAATATTTTTAACATAGAGGAGATTGATAACATCTTACAGGTATTGACCCTTATTTCGAATAACAGTTAAAATAGTATATCCACTGATCAGGATTGTAGATTCAGGTAAGCAATTCATAGAAAATTCGAAGTAGCACGGTATTTTCGATGGAGATAATGTTAAGGGAGTAAAAACTAGAAGAACCTTTTCATCTTTTACCTATTCCTAGCCGGGACTATTTTTAGAATTGAATATCTTAGAGATGGACTTCCTAATGTGATTAACTAAGTGAGAAGGTAATTCCAAAGGATTGAGGAGAAGTATCTTAGAAGAGTAAAATATGTATTTTCGTGGATATTAAAAAACAAAATTCAAAGTGATTACAATTATTGAAAATTTTTATAAATATCTATCCTCAAGATTAAGTTTTTTGCAATTTTATAATAATTAAAGATATAAACGATTTTTAAAAATAAAATACAATAACGGATGGAGTCGCACACTCAGTTTTAGACGTTGCCGAGAAAGTTAAGCGATCCGTTGCTTAATTTTTTATTAGAAAATAAAGATTGGACCGATACCTTTTTGGAAAATCCGTTCTTTTCCTCAAATTTTTTTTCGTCAGTATTAAAATATATGTAGACACCTACTGATATTTCAAACAGCTTGTTTTTCATCTATAAATCAAATAAAAATTTTCTCATTACATCTAAACGCCATTTAAACCTCAGAGCCATTTTCATTGTGACCATGATTTATGACTAGGCTTACACGATATACAAAAAAAGAGAATTCAATATAACGAGCTTTTATATCTTTTACTGATTTACTAGACGAAATATTCGATAAAATCAGCGCCAACAGAAACTACTGTAATCACGAGAAGAAACTACTCTAATCACGAGAAGAAACTACTGTAATCACGAGTTTGAAATTAAACTGCTTTCAAATTTCAATTGACATTTTTTGTTCTTTTTTATTTATGTTATCTCTTCGTTGTGCGATTTATTCTAATGCGATTCTGCAGTTTAATGAAAGTTTATATTACAGATTTTTCTATCTACAATAACAGTTTAATTAATTAACCAACAATTTTATTTTACTCTAACTTCTGTTTTGATTTCATATTTCTTCAATAAAGTTTGCTTCTTTTACTGTTAAATAAGGAAATATCTGATAATATATATATTTACTTCTTAAAGTATTCTTGTTCGTTTCTCTCACTTTGTATTTGTTTCTTTTCTATCGGTCAATAACCTAATCAACACTTTCATTTATTCTATTTACAGTCATTCTACGATAGATGAACAGATGTTTTCTAGCACTTTAATGTTATTTGGAGAGCATGGTTAGAATGACTGTGTTGTGTCGAAAAGACTTACAAATTTCGACAAGAAAAAATAAAAATTTATTTTATTTATGTGATTTTGATTTATGACAGTGTTTGAGAAATGATGTGTACTCATAAATCGATATTATATTAAAATTTATCTTTTACTATTAAATGTATAAAATTTTCAAGAAAATAATAACATGTACATGTAAACCCATTAAGTCTATTTAATGAAATTAAGTTATTTTCTCGTTAATGAAAATTACTTGTATTCATTTATCATCTAAATACATAACTGTTATATTACACAAAGAAGATAGATTTATTCACTCAGCACTTTTTAAAATAAACTATTACGATGTATTTTTCGTATTAAGTCACTTAACACCATGTAAGTTTCTCGAAGTTTATTTTTACAACTTTGTTACATCCTATAGGACTTCTATATAAGCAATATTATTCGATGTTTTATTGTTCTTTTTCTTGTTCGCTACAAGTAATAGGTAAGTTAGGGTGAATTGAATCAAGGAATGAAAAGGACCAGACTAAGCTTTAAGCGTCATATTTTTGAAATTTGTTCCTATGTGCGACTGCTCGAGTTTCTGGAATTTAAGAAAGAAAATACTTGAGAAAATCACTTTAATTTCATCGATATTTTAATCGACATTTTAATTTCATTCACTTTAATTTCATCATTCATTTATTACGCTTATGATTAGAAATAACAATAACAATATAAATCTAGTATTAAGCAAATGAAAAGGGATTTCTGACAATGTTATTCTGTAATAGGCCTAACGTGGTGGTAATTAACAATCAAAAATGTTTTCATAATGCGTGTACGGGATGGTTTGTATCGTCATTTACGAGATAAAATGAATCACTATAAAAATTTATAAAAATTTATCCACAGAAGCTATATAAATACAATAATGGAAGTAATAACCTTCTATTATCATGTTCTTTTAGTTTTAACTTGTCCTTTTACAATATAAATGCTTTAGAAGGTATTTTTTAAATTCACTAATAGAGATAATCTAGTACAATTGCTTTAGTATAACTGGATTATATGTGACTGAGCTCGAATTATATATTTTTTGGGCAATGCCTAATCTATAATGGGATCCAATGATGTAGTAAGCAGAGTAACTATATACAGTATAAACTGGGGCCTTGGTTTCTTAGATGACTAAATGACTTCAAGAAATTTCCGAAATAAAAAAAAACCAATGTGAAATTCTATGGGCCACAGGAACCAGAACATATACTTACACAATAATGGTAAGGAACGAGATCTTATTTTTATTATTGGATCGTTCTGTTTTGTAAACAATAAGAGGGCCTTTTTTTTTCTCTATATTCATCGTCCCTGTTCGGCCATGCCCACAACGTGACAGGATCTGCAGTATGACGGAGCCTGACATATTTCATCCTTACTCATCTAATCGTATAGTATAATATGTAGAATAAATAAATAAATAATATATATTTTGTAATCCTTATATTTTTATTATTTAAATAAACATTTTACACGCTGTTAGCAATAACTCTATTAGCAAACATGTGATGTAAATTACGAGTTTAATTATATTCATATATAGGGAATTGAAGTTTTATATTTAGATAATTTACAAATTATTTTCCTTTCGTATATATCTGACGATCCTTGCGATATCTGCAAATATAATTAAAGCCACGTATATCTGTTATTTACGAAGAACACTACATTTAAATTTAAATAATGTATAACTCTACTCCTTTATTTTGTTCAAGATCTTAAGTACCATATTTTGATTTAGAAGTTAAGTTTAACTCTTTTTCCGATATTTTTTATGTTCGACTTTTGTTGTGAAATTCAACAATTTCAACTTCACTCAGTCTATTTTTTTCATATTTCTATATTTTAACAATTTCTTCTTCAATGTTTTTTTTTATATTTTCATTTAAAACACTTAAATAATATATTGTTCTTTTATTAATTTAAGTAAATCTGATACAACAATGTTTAATTAATATTTCTAAGTAAATATTTAAATATTTATCTTTATCCATAAAACATTTTTCGAGAGAAATTTCAACTGTTCTCTTAATAATAACTTTTTATTATCCTTATTTTTAATATTTACCGTTCAAATATTACAGCAGGTAATCGTAATTTTTAAAATGTTATTAAAATACGCTTTATGTCGAAATATTTACGCATGTAAATCGAAAGTTTCGTAAAATCATTATTAATGAGAAAGGTATCGATTTTATAAAACTTTTCTAAATACCTTTGAAGTTTGTGTTTGCATTTTCATTTTGAGAAATCCTTCAATTTAAAGGAAACATTAAAAGCAGTATTAACTAAGTCTGTGATAGAGTAAACATTACTCTTAAATATCTCTAGAATTTTGCTGCTTATAATCAATAAAGTGAATCTGTTTTCTTTTTCTGTGCTAAAAAAAAGAAAAATTTATAATATTATTCATAATAATCAGTTTTTAGTATTTTTTATTAGTGATAATAGAAATTGAAATTATGTTTTCTCTAATTTATAAATAAATATACTTATGTTTTTGCTTTCTTTATTTTCAATTCTCTTGCTACTTTCTTGATTAAGTACTGTGATTAAGAATATTAATTATTATTATGAGATTTAAATTACGTTAATAGATACTTGAATTATAAATTATATAAATTAATACTTATTAATAATATTAAATTTTAATAATACAGTATATAGGGGAGATCGGGGCAACTTCGGCATGCGGGGCAAGTTTGTCAAGCGCTTTTTTTAAAAAACAAATTAAAAGGAGACTTTGGTTATAGGCTAGGCAGTTGAGTTTTATTGGTGGCTTGTTGAGTGTAGTGTTTTTATTGTTCTCCAACAAGCGTAGTTGAATTATCAAGCAAATTTTCATTTTCGTTCAATTCCATATAATATTTTTTTTCCATTTATATTGAATTGGCAGGTTTTGTTATAATTCCATGATAACGAAAGTTACTTTTCCTGTTAGAAGGATGTAACTTCAACTTATTCACGTGGCCAGATCGTGGCTTGGCATTCTGTTCTCAGGGTTGTACTTAATGTTTCGAAATCATGACTAGCGGGGTAAGATCGGCAACATAAAGCCACATTAGAAGCAAAGGATAAAAATCAAACAGATGATAAATGAAAACATGTTTGCATTTGTTATTCATGTATATATGTCTTTGAACTTGCATTTCGTTGTAATAATATTAAATGGGTGTTGGATTTGTATTTCTTTGTTTTAATAGTGAATTCCAACTTATACATTGTTAATAACATAATTTTATATACGTGCCTATCTTGCCCCATTACTGTTGCCCCTATACCAGGGGCAACTTTAATAAAAATAATTAAAATAATTACAACTTTACAAAAAGAGAGAAGTTGCCGATCTTGCCCCTATACCCGGGGCAACTTCGTCAATTTCTCTCTTCTTGTAAAGTTGTAATTATTTTAATTATTTTTATTTCCAAACTGATTTTAACCAGTTCTATAGTAAGGTAACATTCCAATAGACAATATGCAAAACTTTTTTTTCAGTTTACAGCAGTATTTATTACACAAAATTTAAGTAAAGCTTAACATGCCGATCTTGCCCCGATCTCCCCTAATATTATTCATTTATAATAAATTTCAAATCAAATTAAAGTAAATTTTTATTTTTCGTATTATGGATTAGTTTTCCAGTTACAAGAAACAATTCTCCATATTTGGAGATAATATATTAAGTAATAAACCAATAAAGAGTTGCTGAACTTTCCCGGAAGCATTTAAAACTTTGGTGGCGCCATCTGTTATCATATTTAATCAAAAAATTGTATATTTTTACTATAATAAAATGGTAAGAAGTTTAATTGTGAGAGTAGGGTGAGTTTCATAAAAAAAAAAAAAAATTGTAACTAGTAATGCCAATAACAAGCAATATCGCGATGGGTCAATAATTACCGGTATTTAATTTATCGCCCTTTTTATATATCATTCGAAAAAAAACCTGAACGCACTTATTTGGAAGAAAGGTTATGTTCATATATATAATTATAAACCTCTGCTAACAATTTCAAAAGCTTCTTTTGGTAGACGCTTTAGAAAAGCAATCGGAATTAAGTTCTATCCAGTAGCTGTTTCTTTTTTTATTTTGTTAATTACCATTGTTATTTCTGCAACTTGAATGGAATCGTTGAACACTTGCCCCACCTCCAATTTCTCTAGCTCGACTTCTGATTCATACAAATTAGTCTGATTCGCTGTCCTTATAAAAATAATTCATATGTTTTTTTCAAAATTTATAAAATTATTACCCTCCCATTTATATTTAGGCCGATATTTCTTAATTGTTAACGAAGGAAAGTAGAATTATTCGATTCTATTAACTTCTTATTTAATAGATTGTAATATCTGCTTTACTTAGCTTTTAAAAGGTTAACGTATCTTTTTTTACTATCTTTTCTTACTCTTTTTAACAAACAGTTCTCTTGTTCTAATATTTCGGAAGTTGGCAAGATACTTCATTTTTAATCTTTTATCAAACAATCAAAATCAAACTAGTCTTGTTTAAATTTGAGCTGGGTTTTGTTATAATACTTTAATTAATCCTGGTTAGTTTCACATATATAAATACGAAAAACTTCATTCGATTTCTTATATATTTCTGCATGACAACTTATATAAGATATTGCAGTCTGAGTAGGTTTAATCCTTTCATTTATATCTGTTTGATATGCTTTGATATTTGTAATTAATATTACTGATTTATCTTTTGTTCTATTCTTTCCTTCTAAAGGTAAATTATTTGACCTTATGCTGATCAAATTTATCATCATTCGTTATCTGAAACTTGGTACATAAATGCAATAAAAATTCAGAGTGCAGGATATAATCTATGACTGATGCTCCCTTATGTGAAATATAAGTAAACTAATCAGGATAATCACCGTCCATTTATAAGGAATTGTTGAAAATTTTTTTATTGATATTCTATAAAATATGATTTAATAATTATATAATTTTTCTGTTTTAGTGAAATTAATTATGAATGTAATTAATAAAAACATCAGATATTCTAATTATAATGCCTGTAATTTAATAAAACGCATATGTCATATAACGAACTTATTATTTTTAAAGCTTATTGATATAAATTAATAAGGAAACATGATAATAGCAAATTTCTGATTATTTATAGTATATAAATTAAGTTATCAAAACAATCAATTATCAGATTCCTGAAGTATTAATGTTAGTAAATAATTTTGTCAGCTATCAACCATGATATATCACTGTAATTATCATAATACTTACATAAAATCTTTGATAAAATTTCAAAAAATATAAAATTTTGTCATATTTTTTGTACTTAAATTATATGTGTAAAAAATGCTTTAATCTTTTCAATAAAAGAATTCGTTTCGTTGAAAAGAAAATATTTTTATTTTTGCCATTGTTAAAAATAACTTATTAATATATATTTTAAAT
>NW_019385138.1:287950-312814 GCF_000671375.1 Centruroides sculpturatus | reverse complement strand
CCATACTTTCCCCCCTGTTATAATATATATATTTTAACACTTTATTTTAAAATGTTTTTTATTGAAATTTTTAAATTTATTAAATTTATTTTATAATTTTCTTTTATTTCTTTTAATCGAACTATAACATTTTAGCTGATTAAAAGAGATTGAACTACGGTCAAGTCAGCTAATAAGAATAAAAAGGATAATTTATTAGAGTCCTTATGAAAAAGTATAAAAGAGTCGAAGCGTAAAGTGCAAGAATTAGATTCGAATTCGAACTTCTACAAAGATAAAAAGAACTTAAATTTAATTTGTAAGAAATATATCGTAAGATTTAAATTTAGAAATAGTTCTTAAACATTAGTTTGATGAAAATTCTTATTAATTCAAACTATATTTAAATTTCTTATATGTTTAAAATTTATACATTTATCAATTTAATAGCAAAGATGCATTACAGAAATTCTTTTTGGAGAGAAAATATGACAACAAATTGAATTTTTCATATGTTTTACATTAAGTCATTTATGATTATAATATACAAATGGTAAGGATATTTTTACAAATTGTAATTTTAATTATACTGCTGGCCATTAATATTGCAACACCAGGAAAGAATGATCGTATGAACGCCAAAATGATTAGTATTTCAATGCATTTAGACAATGCAGGAGGGACAAACGACATCTGAAGCACTGCATAAAAGAAAAGTTGTGCAGTGGATTTCTCATTCGGAAATCGCTTTGTAAGGTCGGGGTTTCATCAGAATATCGTGTTATGCTTCGAATAAGAAGAAATGCTTACCAACAAGTGTTGCAATTTTAATGGCCAGCAGTGTATAAATGACTTAATGTAAAATATTTGAATTAAATTAGAAAATATTTTTATTAGAAATTATTAGAAATTAGCTTATTAGAAATCTAAAATTAATTTGGATTAAAAGCTGTTTTAATATTTTAAATACAAATTCAATCTTAAATGCAAATTTTCAATACAGGTTAGTATAAATTTTTAGAATATTGTTACTTATTTTCTCTACGTATTTAACAATGCATTTATAAAATATGTTAAAACAAAAATTATTGTACAGTATACAGAAATCCAAACAAAAACATCTAAGATGTAAAAAAATATTTCGCCAAGTAAAAACTTATGACAATTCAGACGACAGTCAAAATTTTTTTAGGACTTTTTCTTTGGTAAAGATAGACTTTTCGTTTGGAGACGAAATGTAGAAAACAATAATTCAGATAAAAATCTTGTGGGTTCCGCTTTCAAGCACCAAACTTATCTTTATAAAAAAAAAAACTCCTAAGAAAAATTTTGATCGTCGTCTAAATTGTCATAAGTGTGGAATAATTTTCTTTACATCTCAAATGTTTTTGTTTCAATATCAATTGTTTTTGTTTAATAATTGTATTATTATGTTAAGTCATAAGACGATAACGTACAGTTTGGTCGGCGCTCTGTGTCCACACTTTCCATACACCGTTTAGAAAAATCGTTATAAAAGCTCAAATTAATTTACATAAATTTGAGCTTTTGTAATTCTGAGTAACATTTTGAACAAAATTCATTTGTTTCCATGCAATTTTATCTTTATTAGCATAAACTTAAGCCGTAAAACTGAATTAGCTCAATGGGAAACCCCGTGAACTTTGACCTATTGTCCCGGAAATTTGCCAGCACCTCACTGATAACGAGAATAGCTTAAGTTTAAAATTTGAGTTTGTTAGACCCTGCAGTTCATTGTCTACGAGCGTCTTGATTGCCGGATGAAGAAAAAGAAGAGAATACAGCATTTTTTGCGATTTTTGTACTTTCAATTGCTTATATTTCGGCAATCGCATTACAGAAAATCTTAAAATTTTTGCAAACTATTTAAGAAAACGATTTTCTTTCGAACGACATATTTGGAATAACTTCAGGTGTTTGGGGGTATGACGTTTTTACTTGGCATATACTTTACTAAATACCATTTTACATCAAAATCGGGAATAAAAATAAAGAAATAAAACCTTTTCCTTTCTGTAAACAAGAAAATTGATTAAACTCGTTTTAACTGTCCTATCATTAAATTTTTATATTTGTGTTACCAGTTGAAAATTGATAAAGTAAACATAACTTTTAAAAAGTATATTTAGATTAATTCGTACCATTGTTAAATAAGTTAAGGACAGAAATTTAGAAAACGTTGAATGCGAAATTGAGTTAGTCAAAACCAGATATTGTAAATCCTCTTATTATTACGATGTAAATTTCTAACTACAAAATATTTACATAAAAGAAATGAAAAAGTTTTTTCATTTCATTTAATAATTTATTTTGTTTATATAAGTTTTTAGTTTGTTAGGCGAAGCCAGTATCCGCATTGTTTTCCATCCTACATGTAGCTTGTAAATATTACTTGGAATTTATATTGCCTTTCACTCTTCTGTCCAACTATATCATTTTAGGGAATTTGTCACTTTATGTAATTCCAACTATTACGAAAACAATCTCAACAAATGTATTTATTTTTATACTTTTTCATTAACCCTAGCTGCTCAGTACCTACTGGAACCGTCTCTTCCTTTCTTTATTTTATTTTTACATCGCTTTATTCTCTTCTTTTCTTTATCCCAATTTTTTTAATAGACTCTAAATCCTAATAATAATAATTTACTCTTTTACTTATCCAGCAAAGAGTTGCGTGACTTTCGCGGCAACAATTCCGTGTGACGCTATCCGTTACAATATTTTATTAAAAAAAACTTTTTATATCTTTAATTAATTAATATCAAATGGTAAAAAAATCTTAATTTTGAGGATTAGAAATGAGTTTTATAAAAAAAAAAAATGCTAAATGCTAATAACAAAGGAAATCTTCAAGTGACCCTCCCTGCTCGAGATATGACACACGACCCTTTTTATCTCCCCACTCCCTCGACCTTTAACCACCAAAATTTAAGCATCAGTCCCCTAATAGATAAACCTCCCTGCAAATTTTCAGAAATTTTTTACAAAAAATAGAAGTTATTAAGCTTAAACGAAGATGAGCAAAATAGTGTCCCCACATACACTAAATCCATACATACAAAAATAAAAAAATAAAATAAAACACGAATTTTTTCGCATATCTCGAGGTTTCACGGTTTCCTATATCAAAAATGTCTTGTGGAACGGTCATTTTTTGATCGATCGCCATACTTTCCCCCCTGTTATACTGTATAAAAAACCTGGGAAACTAATTAGTGTACAAAGTAATATTTACAAATTTTGTAAATTATTTAACAAATATGAAATTCATATTATTATATCGACAAACGCATGATTAAGTAAATAATTTTACTGTAACCATTCTTCTATCAATATATCCAAAATATTACTCATATAACATTCATAATTAAAATTACTGTACTTCTAATGTATTCACTTAACTGTCTATATTTTTACAATCCTTTATCAGGATAAGAATTATACTTATACTAAACAAAAAAGTATTATTTTCGAAAATAAAATAATTTGAATTTATAAAAATCACAATTAGTTGTACTATATTTAATTCCAAAATTACATAAATTCTTTCAATTATTTTGCAAATGCGAGTTTTTTCTTATCAGAATTAAACAGTATAAATGAAACATATAAAAAAAAATATTTTTTGTAAATTATTCAAAACTTTTTCGCCTAAACCTTCGTATGAAATATTTAATTATACTGTATTAAAAATTATATTTGCTCACGAACTATTATACTGCCATTCATTTTATTACATATTATGATTTGTTTCTTGTCGCCAGTTTTCAGCTGAATAACTAAAAATTTTAGTCTCTTAGGCAAAATGTAGTAAAGGTCATAGTCCTTCCATATTCATGATGGTAGACTATAAAAATTCGAACAAATTTTTAGTGTTAGAAAATATTGTAGTTATTTGCAGTATATTTAAAATTTCTGTTCTTAAAAGCAAATTTAATAACGTTTATAAAAATATTTATAAACAAAATCAGAATTATTAGTTGTAAGAAAACTCAACAAAGATTAAAAAAAAACTTACAAAATTGCAACAGCAAAATCATGAAAGAATTACTAAAATAGCTATTATATTGTTATTTCATTTTATTTGCACCGTTGCAAAATGATAAGTGTAATCGGAAAAAATTAACTGTAAAAAATGTCTAAAATAAATAATATACTTTTTTAAACGGTAATTGTTCCTAGTCAGAACAAATATACTGAAAATATTAATGTTTTTCTTATATAATTAAAAATTCTCATATATATACCGTTTCATAGAAACAGTGCCCGTGGCCTTGTCTTGGCATTCTTGTCATGGGTCCTTAAGTGTTGCCTAATCGTGCTTAATAGTAGTTATGACATTGTTGTATGTTTCACCTTTATTATAAAATCCAATTTTATTATAGTGATAAAAATTGTTTTATTTTAATAATGCTGTTATAAAATACTCTTAAAATAATTAAATTAGAGAAATATGTATTAATCCCAGTTCTTTTTTTTTGTTCTGCAAATAATGAAACTGTATAGTTCTAATAATATATAATCTTTCTAGTTAAACATTGGAATTTACTAAATACATAAAAATTTCAAATACTATTAGCAAATGAAGAACATCACATTCTTATCAGCTTTTATTCAGATCACTTAAAAAAAATAAAACTGAAAATGAACTCAAATAATTTGAATTGAAATAAATGGAATAAAATCAAGAAAGATACATTTAAATTGCAAATGTAATATACATAAAAAATACATTTAAAATGTACCTTTCATGTTTAGAACATGAAAGATATATTTTCAAGCTTTTAAGTTGTACAATGTTTCATTATATAAAAAAATATATAAAATTTAAGATCTTAACATCAGCATTTCTAATGTGTAACTCTTAACGCCTAACCATATTTTTTATTTCATTCGGTTGTTAATATAATTTTTCGCTTAAGTTCATTATATATTCAAATTTATAAAATTATTAAATAATTTTCATTACGAGGACAATTCAAAAAAGTAATTCATATTTTTCAAGAATTATGCAAATTTTACTCGATTACTACTTATTGCGATTTAATGGAGGCGCTTTGCAAATAAAATATAAGAAACAGTAAAACATGAATTAGCATCTGTTTTGCAATCATAATTGTAGAAACCGCTAAACATTTTCATTTTAGATTTGTATTAAGTTGATTAATTTATGTTGTTTTTTTTCTAATATTTGAAACGATTAACGCTAATATAAAAATTCGTATCGTAAGTGATGAAATGTTTTTTTCTAACGACGAAATACAGTAGAGCGTCGTTTATCCGAAAGTCGGTTATCCGAAGGAATTCCAGTTGGCAAATTTAAATTTTCGTTAATGCTGTGGCGCTGCAATCTTTGGCTATGTCTTGGGCTACTGAAATATTTTACGTTTTTGATACTAAAGTAACTTCTGAAGTATAATTTTTTATTGTTTTTATATTTTTTAATATATTTATTTTGTTTGTACAAAATAAAGAAATAATTTTTAACGATACAATAGCCACGATTATTATTTTAAAAAGTTTACGTTAGGCTTAACGTCGACGAAAATTCAACGCAAAGCGACACGCAACGGAGAAAAATTTCAGGATGAGATAGGTTAATGCAGTGTTTTTCAACCTGTGGGTTGCGACCTCCAAGGGGGTCGCAAAGCCATACACGGGGGGTCGCGGCTAAAAGAAAAAGATAAGTGTTTGTAAGTCCTACACTACAATAAAAAACTACAATTTCAGTAAGAAGTCTGTGCCTGTTTATTTTACAGTGCAATTAGTGTTTTGATCGATATTTAAATCTCAACAGAAAGAAAATTAAATACGTAGTTTTTAAAATCACTGACATAGTTTTAATATGGCCCTGGGGGGGTCGCCAGAATTTTTTAACTTTCAAAAGGGTCGCGTATTCAAGAAGGTTGAAAAACACTGGGTTAATGTATTTTTTTCGTACATAATCGGTTATCCGAAAAATAAGTTATCCGAACAACCCCAGTTCCCAATTGATTCGGATAAACGACGCTCTACTGTATGTGTATTTGCTATCTTTCCTTAAAAGGCTTCCAGTAATAGTGTAATTCTAACAAAAAGTTTTGAAGTACGTTTAATAATTTCGTATTTCGTATGCTGCATAAGAAATGTTTTTGGAAAGTTTAAACTGTTTTACAAAGTTTGCAAAATTTTATACAATCCTTCGATTAAATAGTGGAAAGGACACTAAATTATAGACATTATAATTTAGAGTATCAAAAGTTTTCATTCCTTATATTTATAATTATTTTGATTAACATAAATTTATACGATTATTAATTCAGAGTTTAAAATAAATAGATAAAAAGATCTTCAAAAATTTTCGAAAATTTATATACAGGTTCAAAATGTTGAACTGAGAATTAACATTATCTATAAGTATTGTTTTAGATAATTTATAATTATTTATTTTATAACAAGTAATTATTTTTTATCGTGACATCGCCACAATTCCAGACTGCAATTTTCATCATATTTTTAAAATTTATTTAACTTAAAATATGTGCTCTCCATATTCAAATTAGTAGTGGCTTACTCCTGTACATCATACTTTTGCTTTAACAATACATTATTGCAGTTCATCTATCCAACACCTTCGGGAGAAAATTTTTGAATTGAAACAATATGACTTCTGGTTTGAATCGAATGTTTGTTAATCAAGGCCTCCTGCCTCTAACGTTTCACATATATGGTCTTGTCTTTCATGTATATAAATCTGTTATCGATATTAAGGAATAATAGCCGAACGAACGGACAACAGTGGGAATTTATAGGTCTGCAATTTGAAAAAAACTGTAACCTAATTATAATGAAGAATTAGAATTTATGATTAGGTACAAACTACCCTAATTTAAATCTAATAATAATAATGATGATGATGATGATAAATGGTAAATTAATTAAAGCTAATTAAAAAAAGAAAGTAAGAACATAACTATATTTATTTATTATAAAGAAAATATAATTACTAAGCTCTGTTATACGAAGATAATGTTATGTTGTTAATAGAGAAAAAGTATGGCGATCGGTCAATAAATGACCTCCCAAGATTTTTATATTTTTGGACATAGGACACCGTGAAACATCGAGAAATACAAAAAAAATTGTTGTTTTTTTTTTAAATCTGTATGTATGATTGTTAGTGTGTGGGAATTCACGATTTTGTTCACCCATTTAGAAGCTGTGCTTTGTTAGCCTCTTTGTGCTCTCTGAGAGGTAAGGGACCTAAAACCACAAAAAAGCTTTGTTTTTTGTCGAAAATTTCTGAAATTTTGTAGGGAGAATTGTGTATTAAAGGAAATTGAGGAATTGATGCTATTAAAGTTTGGTAGTTAAAGGTCTACTGGGTAGGGAGATAAAGGAGGATCGTGTGACATATCGCGAGCAGAGTAGGATTTAATGACGATTTTATGTTATTAGCATTTAGAGTTTTGTTATTATAAAATCTATCACTACACTCAAAATTAAGCTTTTTTGCCATTTTATAATAATTAAAAATATAAAAGTTTTTAATTAAATATCATAACAAATAGCCCCACACACGCAGTTTTAAAAGTTGCCCTGAAACTTAAGTGACTCGTTGCTGAATTTTTTTTTAAATTTCTGTTATCGCTTATAAAAAATAGTAAAAACTTATTGTTATGAATTATTATTATTATTTTTTAACAGAAAGTGAGAAAACAAATTCACTTTCTTGATTATAAGCAGCAACATTCTATATACTTAAAAGCAATGTTTGCTGTATCACAGACTAAGTTAATACTGCTTTTAATGTCTCCTTTAAATTGAAGGATTTCTCAAAATGAAAATGCAAACACAAACTTCAAAGGTATTTAGAAAAGTTTTATAAAATCGATACCTTTCTCATTAATACTAATGATTTTACGAAACTTTCGATTTTACACGCGTAAATGTTTCGACGTAAAACGTATTTTAATAACATTTTAAAAATTACGATTACCTGCTGTAATATTTGAACGGTAAATATTAAAAATAAGGATAATAAAATGCAATTATTAAGAAAACAGTTGAAATTTCTCTCGAAAAATGTTTTATGGATAAAGATAAATATTTAAGTATTTACTTAAAAATATTAATTAAAAATTGTTGTAACAGATTTACTTAATAAAAGAACAATATATTATTTAAGTGTTTTAAATGAAAATATAAAAAAAACATTGAAGAAGAAATTGTTAAAATATAGAAATATGAAAAAAATAGACTAAGTGAAGTTGAAATTGTTGAATTTCACAACAAAAGTTGAACATAAAAAATATATGTAAAAGATAAAACTTAAATTTTCTATATTTAAATATAATTAAACTCATAATTTAGATCATATGTTTGCTAATAAATTTATTGCTAAAAGCGTGTAAAATGTTTATTTAAATAATAAAAATATAAAGATTACAAGAGACCCGTAAAATAAATATTGTTTATTCTGAAAAACACATCATAATAACTTAAAAAATAGGTGCTGAGTTAATGAATAAATTTACTTTGATTTAAGCCTATAATATAACAGTGATGCGTTTAGATGACAAATGGATATAAGTAATTTTCACTAACAAGAAATAATTTAATTTCATTTAATAGGCTTAATGGATTTACATATGTGTTATAATTTTTTTTTTTTAAATTCTATACATTCTATACAAATTTTATGCTTTTGTATAACAAAATCTCGTAAATAGGAACAATTATTTTTATTTTTATTGTCGAAATTTGTAAATCTTTTCGACACAATGCAGTCACCTTAACCATTCTTTCTAAATAACGTTAAAGAGCTAGAAGACATCTGTTCATTTATCGCAGGATGATCGTACAGTACATGCTGTAAAATAAATGAAAGTGTTAATTAGATTATTGTCCGATAGAAAAGAGACAAATATAAAGTGAAAGAAACGGATAAGAACACGAAAGAAGCAAATACATATGTTATCAGATATATTTTATTCAACGGTTAAAAAATAAAAGTTAGTGAAGACAATAGGTAATCAGAATTGTTAAATAGAGTGAAATAAAATTGTTTTTTAATTAAACGAATTATAATTGTAGATAGAATGACCTGCATTATAAACGTTCATTAAATTGCTGAATCGAATGAAACTCCAACAAAGCGATGAGGAGAATAAGAGAGAAAACGTTGAGTCCAATTTAAAAGTTATATAATCCTAATCAGAATTTCAATGTCGCAGCATTCGTAATTAGAATATTTTGTCCTGGTAATTACATAATTTCGTAAATTGCGAAAAAAAGGTGAAATAAAACAATTCGTCATATCAAATTTCTGTGCATCCCGTTTTCGTAAATCAATATCATACTGAAAATGCTGCGATGTTTGAATGAAATTAAGATGTAATGAGTAAATTCTCATTTGATGTATATTAAAAATAAACTGTAATATTAAATAATACTAATTTAATTTACAGTTTCGATCCATATAATAATAAGTAATATTATTTAGTATTACATAGATCGAAAATGTGAGGTAGAGAATGGGTTTTCCAAAAAGATAACCGTCCAACCTTTCTTTTGTAATCAAGAAACGATTTTAAATAATGAATCGCTTATTTAGATTGTATTCCCGTAAGTCCAAATTTCAATCCGATAGAAAATGAATAAGTGTTATTCTTTAAGTGTAATAATAGTAAATCTGTTGAAAAAAATAATTTTAATTTATGCTTATGATAATTTAATTTCTTTTGGAATCTAAGGAGATTTTTATTGTTTAATGAAAGGCAGGGTAAGAATATTGTTCTAAATAAAATAAAAGTTTTTAGCAAAAATACATATAACTTTTAAAATTAATATTAGAACATTATTATTATTAATTTTGTGTAAGTTTAATCATTTTTATTTGGTTATAAAAACTACTGTATAAAAGTTATATGTAAAGGTATTTTATACTTTCCTTGTTGGGATGGAAGATTAATTCTGTAGTTTTCGCGTCACTAAATAAATAAATAATTAAATTTTTTATATAAAGAAGAACAAATAGTTTCATAAATATTTCCACAGATTTATATATTAATATTTATTGTATTTTTATTTTTACAAAGGAGATTGAATTTAAAAATCCACATAAAGAATTCATCAAATTGGTTTATGAAAGAAATTGCAGTGGGTAAAGAAATGCTCAGGAGAACACAAAGTATAAGGTAATTTTATCATTTTAAGATACAGAAAATGTATAGGTATAATAGTCCTAAAAATCAGAAAAGTACGTTTTTCTAAGAACTTTCTCCGAATTAATGTATGTAAGTAAGATACTTTATTACCATAAAGCATCGGCTAGAAGCTGTAAAGGAATATTGACTTTTTTGTAGAGGAGATGCTCTCTTATATAGGCCACTGCCTATATACGAGTATTGCTGTACCCAAGGGTTTAGGAAAATAAACTTTATGTAGCCTACAGTACAAGCAATTCCATACGAAATACGACTTCTTATAATAGAGATTTTTCACACTTCAATCGGGATTCTTCATTTCTTCAGAACTGGCAAGAATTGGTGTCATATGATTTCATGAATTCAACATTATTCAAGAAACCTTTATTTGTAACTCGAGTGAGAAAAATGAAAAATTCAAGCCATTGTTCAAATATCTTTAGTATGAAATTCTGAAAAATTATATTATTCTACCATTCTTCACATATTTTCTTGTGTTGGGTATTATCAATTGAAAACTTGAGAATATCATTCCAATGCGAATTACTCTTATTTGAAAAGTATTGTTTCTAAAGTTTTTCAATTTTGTTGTTTTAGAGATAAAATTACATCTATATCAGTTTTATTCATTTTTATGATAGGTCTATTTTCTACAAGTAACAAATTGAACGAACTTTCAGATTTAAGCTCTTACATTTTGATTACTGTTCAATTTTTAAACGATAGACTGTATTAAAGTTTAATGGTTTTAGCTAAATACATCATCATATATTTACAGAAACGAATTAAATGAGAATGTGTGCATTTTCTTCTCGACGAATTTTTTATGTGTTGATATTGAATCATTCTATCGTTTATAATTCCTTCGAGAACACGCAATATTACCTTTTAGTTTTTTATTTGATAATACTAAACTTTTTAAAGATTTTAAAATTCATCTATGGATAAAGGTACGTATGAAGATGGAATTCTCATTAAGTTAAATTATATTTTAGCTACGTATAATCACTTTTGTCTTTTAAAATGATAATGTAAAATATATAGAATGTAAAGGTTTGAAAATATACGAGGAATCATGAGCATTTAACTAATTCATAGTTATAAATATTTTTTATTATTTATTTTTGTACTTTTTACTATAAGAGCCGTCCACAGATCAGACACATAGACAGATGGTCAACTCCCTATACTTCCTAAAATCGACGGCCTGACCAATCAGCGACAGGACTACTAATTCAGAAGTTAGTGGCGCTGAGATTGCCTCGTGCCATTAGTCGTTATGACACGTATCATCTATGACGTTGTATTTAAATTAGATTTCAATACGCATGCGAAAAGTTACTAATTCCGTTTTTCGATATTAAATCAAATTCATTAATAAAAACTGCGTTAACTCACATAATATAACATAACAATGGTGTTTAATGGTGCTTAAGTCAAATTAAATAACAAAAATTTATTATTAAATATAATTTTTTTATTACTCATTAGTACATAATTGGCGTTGGGCATTATATTTAACAGTATTAATTAAATTCAATAACTTTTAGTGAACATCTTTTATAAAGCTAATGAATACAGCTAATAGGTAAAAAAAGACTTCATTTTGAAGGTCAGAAACGTATTAATCCATTTTTTATTGATTCTTATGGAAAACATTTTTTTCAGTTTAGAACAACTTTTAGTAACGGAATTATATTCAAAAATACAGGTTTGCCTATCTTCAAAGTATTATCATATTGAATTTGTGAAAAATATTTTAATATAAAAGTCAACCATAACAAACGTTAAATTAAGGAGAACAAAATGGCTCCTTAATTTAAAGTTTGATGTGATTACCTCGATATATTATAAGATGAAGTCATTCTTTCCTTGTGTTGAAGATTTATGTATATGTATATATCAGTTATCAGTCCAAGTTTTTTTTTCATTTGTTTTTTCATTCTGATTAATCGAATTTATTCGCATCGCTTACATTCATTATAGTTTATTTTAAAGTCTGTACATATAACTCTAAAATAATAAAAAGTGGGGTTTTCTTTATTTCAGAAAAGATTAATGTTTTTTTTTCTGTAATCTTTTAGTGAATTTTCTATGTCGGGCTCTGGAAATCCCATGCTAGTTTGACTACGGCTGGCTTTTTCATATTTAATCCTTTGTTTCGTGACTTTGCAGACATTTCTGTTGTTTATTCTTTAGAAAACTACAATGAAAGTATAATTAAAATATTTTAAATTTAAAAGTGTTCAAAACTAAAAATATTTTAATATTTAAATCATTTTAAAGTATAATGTATAATCTACATCAGAAATGTCCGACCCGCGGCCTACTTAATATTTTTATGCGGCCCACTCCACCCTAAATATTTTAGATACATTTTCATTTATTTTGGTAGAGTAGGTCGTAAAAATTATTCTTGTTTTACTGGATACACTTTGATGACGTAATGATGTAATTCGTGACATAATTTGTAACTGACAAATCAAAAAAGTTGGTGGTATGGGCTGTCACTTTGATTGTTTCAGTTTCAAAGATTTTTATAATGAAGTGATGATGTTAGAGATAAAGAATCAGTACCTTTCATCAGGCTGATGAAAAAGATACATAATCCTTCTTTTCAGAAGAGTGTCAGTCATTTTTAGTGATTCGAGGCTAGGCCTAATGCCAAAGTGGAAGGGGGCTAATTTATTCTTTATTTCTATGACCTCCATCAACAATATATATTCTAGCAGCTCTCTCTCGATATTCTAGGAAATAGAATATCGAGATGGATAAATCTAAATGGATTCCTCATATATAGGGAAGAAAAATCAAATTTTCTTTCTTTCTTAAATTCTCTGCGGGCGCTAAGGATTCTCTCACTGTCCTTTACAAAGGAATATAGGCACATCTGGGTTAAATCTATATTTAATTGAACGTAGTTTTTCGTTTATTTCTCGGTTATCTGTAAGAGTTCTTAGCGTAGGCTTAGTTTTATTCGAAAGAAATGACATTAGTCTTCACATTTACCATCTAAATATATAAAATTGCTTGTCCTGACTGACTCACTCATTCATTCACTGATTCATCATCGCCCAGAGCAAACCGCTTAACCTAAAGAGGTGAAATTTGGTACACAGTTAGGGTACGTCATGGAAACGCACACTAAGAAAGGATTTTTCGAAATTCCAACGCGGGGGGGTGAGGGGGAGCATTAAGTCTTAACCGGAAAAACGGCTTCCACTGTACTATTTTAGATGCGATTTTTTTGTTTTTATCTGTGTTGTAGTAGGGTATGCCATGAGAATGCATACTAAGAAGGGATTTTTTGAAATTTCCCCGCGGGGGGTGAGGGAGAGCATTAAGGCTTAACCGGAAGAACGGCTTCTACTGCGCTATTTTAGATGCGATTTTTTGTTTTTATCTGCGTTGTAGTAGGGTATGCCATGAGAATGTACACTAAGAAGGGATTTTTAGAAATTTCCCCGCGGGGGGTGAGGGAGAGAATATAGTTTTCATCGAGTACTTAGGTGTATTAAATTAATAACATTTCAGACATTGTTATAAATATTTTTATCCATTTCGATTTTAAAAATGTTCGAACCGTTTTAAATTCGAATTTGTTATTTCGTATTCGTATTGTATGCGTTTTAGTAGGGTATGCCATGAGAATGGACACTAAGAAGGGATTTTTCTAAATTCCCCGCGGGGGGAGAGGGAGAGGATTAAGGCTTAATCGGAAGAACGGCTTCTACTGTACTATTTTAGATGCGACTTTTTTGTTTTTAATTACGTTTAGTCTTCATTGAGTACTTAGGTGTAATAAATTGATAACATTTCAGACATTGTTATAAATATTTTCATATATTTCGATTTTTTAACCAAACGTTCGAACCGTTTTAAATTCGAATTTGTTATTGCGTATTGGTTCGATTATAGAACGATTGTAAACGTTTCAGAAAATTGATCAAATTGAAAATAGTTCGTTTGATTCTCAGCAATTTTTATTATTCTCAGCGGTAGATGTTATATAACAATTACTATGGTTGTTGAAATACTGAATATAAATGGGGTTTGCTTGCAAAATCACCGCGGGCGAAGTCGCGGGTAACAGCTAGTTCTATTATAATGACGCAACGGTATGAAACAAAATAGTGAAAATTACATCAATATCTTTAACAGATAAATCTATTCATAATATCAATGGATTTATACAATAGATGAATATTTCTCTTACACAACCTTAAAATGTTCATATTTATAACGCTTATGTGGGAAGTATAGATCGATGCAATGAAAATATTATTCTCTATAGAACATCTATATGAAATAATTGGTACTTCCCTCTAACAGCACACTCTCTGCATAAAGTTATTCAAAACGCTTTCCAACGGCGTATAATAGATAATGGAAAACATGATCAATTACTGTTTCATAGAGAAAAATAACATTGGCAATTGTGGAGCGATACAAAAGGGAATCTTCCAGGAAACAAAAAGTATCAAAATTTGAAATTAAAAACTTAACTTTGGAAATTATACGTTATAGTAAATGAGTGATCTTACTATAATAATTGATTTTCTAAGATTGTCAATACTAACTTACTACTTTCTGAAAGATTGCATAATTTACCAATAAAGCTTATTAAAAGAAAATTAACTGCTTAAAAGAAGCTGTGACAATTAACAAAATTTTAGTAGACGATAACCAATAGGACTACATATAATTGACTTGCAAATGCGTTTGCCAATTATACAAATATTCATTTAATACTTATAGTATGTATGAAGTTACTAATTCTAGCTCCTTTTTCTTTATAGAAATATGTAAATTGGAAATTTGTGAGAAGACTCATAAGATCAAAACTGACGTGTACGATTGAGGTTATTACATTAAGTAATGAAAAATTTAGCAGCTGTCCTATCGAAACCGCTAGCTTACACATTTATGTGTTACATCGGGTTATTTTCCTTGTATCTTTGGTAAAAATGGCTGAAAAATCAGGCATATCTAGTTATTGCCATTTTAATTTCAATTATAAGTAAAATTTTTGAAAAACTTATATATAAAAAAATTAATATTATTTTATGGTAAAAGTAATTGGTTCTTCGTTAGACAGTATAGTTTTAGAAAACAAAAATAAACAATAGATGCTTTGATTGATTTTCATACTCCATTAAAAATCTAGATGAAAGTTAAATTATCGATAGGGTTTCTAGTGTTTCTTTGGTTATTTCTAAACCATTTGATTTGTTAGCTCATGATATAGTATATTAATTTGTAAACATGGAAACTTATAGATGGAATTATGCTAAAATGATTTAAATCATGTTTAAAAAATAGGTTGTATACAATAATAAATAAATAACATTATTGGAATGTATTTTCTTCACGTAGGTGCTCGTAAATGGTCTATTCTAGACCCAAATTATATAACATTTAAATATATATGCTGTAAATGATTTAATAAACTAGACAAAAACTTAATGTTTTTTTATGTGCTGACGTTATAATAATCACTTGTAGTTCATTATCTGTATCTGACTTAAGCCAAGAACATGGGGCTAGAGAGTTGAGATTATTATTCAAATTATTATAAATTAATATTCATAGAATTATGGCATTGTATATACTATAGAAATCCCTTGGGTGATGCTGATAAAGCAAAGTTTTTTATTGATAACTAAAAATTAATAAATGTATATTATATTTAAAATTACATATTGATAATAAACTACATCAGAAAATACACATTCTTTGATTAACTACTAAATTAGGTTTTTATAAGCGCGTATTTTTAATCACGCCTATAAACAGCGTTAAACACTGTTTAACTTATGAAAGAAAAAAAATTATATGTAACAATAATACAAACTAAAATGAACTATATTATCAAACTATGGGAGTTGTCCCAACATATCTGATGTAGGGGAAGGGAGGGCAAGATGGAAGGGGTGGGCAAGATGGAAACTACTTACCCATCCCGAACCGCGCGACGAAGCACCCAAATCTCCATGCACACAGAGACACCCGGATATCTTGTATTTATGAACGGCGACTCAGATCGGTTGGTACCACGAAGTGACGTGTGCAAGTATTTCTTATTTCTCAGCAGATTATTATGCAATCATTGGACTTTAGCAGTGTTATTATTTATACCTACAAGGTAAGTATTACTATTTTGTTTTTATACAAAGTACCTATTAGGGATAGATTGCATGAATTGATATTTAAAGAGGGAAAAAAATTCAAGGATTTTTAAAGCGTTGATATTATTATTGGCAATGGGAATTTGGGCAAGATGGAAAATTGCATTTTAGGGCAAGATGGAATAGTTTCCATGTAGCAAGCACAATTATTTTGATTTCTGTTATCAATTTATCTAACTAATTGAGGATGTAATTGTTTCTAGATGGTGAACAAGTATATAAGAAAGAGCAACAGAGGTTCTTGGACTGAAGAAACTGCAGATGGCGATGGATGAAGGTTTTGTGTATTACGTGGAGAACTATGTGTGGAACCGCCCACAGATGACTGGTTACAGTGTCCAGTGTGTTGTGGTTGGGCACATGAACTATGTACAGACACAAAAGATGGATGTTTTTCGTGTGTCAATTGTAAAATGTAGGGATATCCTAGGTATTCCATCTTGCCTTCAGCGTGAGGGCAAGATGGAATTTTTGACGTTTTTACTTCATGATTCCTAATAGGTTTTATGCTTAATATTAATTATTTTTAATTACACAGTTTTTTAACCATCTAAGATCTCTGTCGAGACTGATTAAAATAAAAGCTTTATATTATGTTGTTTTATGTTTTTTTACATCATAAAGTTAAACCTTCCATCCTGCCCTCCCTTCCCCTATAATTCGTAAACGTTGGAAGATAAATTTATGCGGGTTCTACTTGGACCGTATTACGATAGTAGTGTCTGTTTATGTTATAAATTACATAAAATAAATACGTTGAAACTAGTCTATATGAAATCGCCATTAATTTTTTCCTTAGGTTTATCAAAAGTTTGAAATTAAATCTTTTATATAATAATATTTTTAATAGACAAAGTAATTATAAATACATTTCAATCTGAATAATTTGTTATCACTACTAGGTGCTATATTACAACACATTTCAATGTACCAGAAATAATCGAAAATATAGTATGTTTTTTTTCGTTTTCTGTTTTATTTTCCTTTTTTGTTGTGCTTATATATAAGAGGAGTTGAAAAAAGCAGTGATATGCATCTGTTTTTACATGATTTATATACTTTATTAATGTATGCAAATTTAGTTTGGAATACAAATATATTTAAATTTGAATTTATGGAACATAGCTACTAAGAAATATCGTCAAACTGGGACACTTTCAAACGATACTACTCTTTAAATTTAATTTCAGATTCTTGAAAATCGTGCATTAAATGATAAAATTCACATACAATATTCGGATCTCTTCATTCAACTTGTAAACCCATTTTTTCTCTCTTTGAGAAACAGTAAAAATAAAATATTGTCATAAAAAAACACTATGTTATAGTACACTAAGAACATCGCCATTTTAAATACTGATTAAAAACGAATGCAGTGTAACCTTCTAGGTGGCTATCCAGTATAGCATCTGTACGTTAGCGCAACGTCCATATCGTAGCAGTGCGTACAACCGAGTCTGTCGGAATACCAAATGTATTTGATAAAATTATGTTTTCGAAGAGCGTGAAGTCAGTTTTTACTCGTTAGTTGAAATTTGACTTCTTTTCTATTCCCGCCTTGCATGAAAATATGAAATTTCTTTTTTCATTTTGTGATTCTTCAGCCTGTGGGCACTAACAAATAAAATGGCGGTAAGCTGAAGCCTTAATCGCCTCGGCCATCTGACCATCTGTACAGTACTTTAATTTTCTTTATATTACTAAATTATATATTTTCTTATAAATTATTCTATTTTCAAGTTTCTTCTGAAATAAAAATGAAATATTAATGAAAATTTATAAATAAACAATACGTTAATTTAACAATTTTCTCTAATTTCTCGAACATTAACTACAATAAAATTAAATATTTATTTTTTAAAGTTAATCTCGTGCATTGTTTTATTCTATTTTTAACAATACATTTTTCAGAGTTCTGTATTCTAAGAACGAAATGCAACATATAATTTATCACAAATGTAAATCCGTCTCTGTAATCCAAAAAAACACACTTTGGTAGACGTATCTCACACCAATTTCTGGTTAGCAAATTATTTTTTATTTTCCATTGAACTACAAATATATTTCGGGTTGGTATAATGTACTACAACCCCTCCTCAGTGATTTCCACATGATGTAAATTACAAAATTTTTTTTTGTTTTCAAAATAGGGATTGGGAGGGCAGACCTTCCTCATCCTTAACCTGTATTTAAACATCTTAAATACAGGTTAAGGATGAGGAAGGTTTGCCCTCCCAAAACAAAAAAGAATTTTTTGTAATTTATATAATATAATGTGGAAATCACTGAGGATGGATTGGAGTACATTATACCAACCCGAAATATATTTGTAGTTCGATGAAAAATAAAAAAATAATTTGCTAACCAGAAATTGCTATGAGATACGTCTACCAAAGTGTGTTTTTCTTTTTGGATTACAGAGACGGATTTACATTTGTAATATACCATACCATTTATATATTATATAATTTATTGTTGAAAGTATGATTATAAAATTGAGTAGATTTATGAAAATATATTGTTCAACAATATATATTTAATATTTCAAATATAAATATTAAGTTATGAAATATTATTTACAAAATATAAATTTTAATAATTAAATATGCTGAGATTCAAATCTTGTCTCCAAGTAGAGCTGTGCAATCCTTTTGTAAACAAGGTCTATAAAAACAAGGTCAGAACACCAATTCTTCCATGGAGCCGTCATATTGCATCCATAGCTTCAAGGTCACAGCATAGATTTTATGTAGGAACGACCAGTATACTGCACGTTCCTTCGAGTTCGTGCCATGAAATTCCTTTTATAATTTCAAATAGATTATCTTTTCATTTAAGGTTACTCTGACGTATAATTAAAAACTTTAACTGAATAAAAAGCTATGTCAATGGTTCGTATAATAAAGTACAAGGATAAATTTAGTTAGTTTTGAAATGAAAAATTAGAGAAGAAATTTGGAAATATTTCTTAAAATAAGAATATATTTAGTTTTCTATCTTCACTCGCATGTATTTTTGCATTACAGAAACTTCAAACAGGAACTCAGAGCAAACATTTTTATAAATTAAAATTAGATCAAGAAAAGAAAACCATTCGCACAAACTTTATATATTATATAAAGTAAACCTTCAAAATGTTTGCAAAAGATAATAACTTTCTTCATTTAAAAAGTTTTTTATGCACATAAACTAAATTTAATTATTTTTATACAGAGTTAAATAAGTATATCTATAAAAATTCATTAAACAGCAGACAATACCAACAAATAGAAACATCAACTTCAACTTTATCTATTGTTTATTTTAAAATAAAATAATTATTACGAAACAATTATTCTTTAGAATATGCAATTTCTATTAGTCTTAATTATTATGAAATATTGATTTAAATCAATGAAAGTTTTAATTTCAATTTCTATATTTTATTTTAAAGTTTAAAGTGTGTTTCAGTTCACAAACAACATATTATAACATTTATTCTGTTTAATAAATCTGTTATTCTGTTTAATATGTTACGTAATTAATGTTGTTATACAAACCTGTCAGCAAACTAAAACTTTACTACAAACATTCTACAGACTAGTACTGATCTGAGAACATTGTTTTAATGTAATTTAAACAGGATTAATTAAAACTACTTTAATGATGTATACTGCAAACATTTTTGAATATGTGTTAAATATTAAAGCAGTTTATATACTGGATTTTTGTTTTCATCTAACAACATAAAATATTTATAAGAAATCTCTATCGATAATCTCATACCGTATTTTTCAATTTCACTAAAACCGTTACTTCAGAAAATGCACACTGAAAGACATTATATGGATACGAATATGCAAAAAATAGCATTATTTGTATTAAAATGTAAGTTTATAAAAGCAGTAATAATTATAAAATATGCACTAAATTTTAGTTGAAATATCCTTATTGAATATATTCAAACAATCTTATAATGATGATGTTGCTGCGAAAGGATAACGTCAACTAGAACAGTCAAATAATTTTCTGTAGTTTTTAAGCAAGTAATTATTTATTAAAACACTAGCAGGTAGGCCCAGCGTTGCTCGGGGAAAAGTAACGATAGCGAAGTATAAAATTATTACGTTATAGTCAACCTTACCTGTTTTCACAGAATGCAAGAATTGGGTCCCCCTGTTTCCGGACTAATTAGAGAATTTTTAGATGAGTCTAAAAATATGTTCGATTTCCCGCAAAAACGAAAAAAAAAAAAATGCATCTGAGTCTTGCACGTTGCTTTCTCTTAACAATTCCATTGTTGACACTTCCATTGTTACTTGCCACTTCCATTGATACTTAACACTTCCATTGATACTTAACACTTCCATTCTTGATGAAAGTGTTAAGCCTTAATCCTGTCCCTCTCCCCCGTGGGGAGGAATTTCGAAAAATCCCTTCTTAGTGTGCGTTTTCGTGACGTACCCTAACTGTGTACCAAATTTCAACTTTCAACTCCTAACCGTTTGGACTCTGCGCTTATTATTATTATTATTATTATCATTATCAACTCGTACAGTACTTTAATTTTCTTTATATTACTAAATTATATATTTTCTTATAAATTATTCTATTTTCAAGTTTCTTCTGAAATAAAAATGAAATATTAANTACTTAACACTTCCATTCTTGATGAAAGTGTTAAGCCTTAATCCTGTCCCTCTCCCCCGTGGGGAGGAATTTCGAAAAATCCCTTCTTAGTGTGCGTTTTCGTGACGTACCCTAACTGTGTACCAAATTTCAACTTTCAACTCCTAACCGTTTGGACTCTGCGCTTATTATTATTATTATTATTATCATTATCAACTCGTCTCGATTATATATATAGATTTATTATTCTATTAAAAATCTCATACAGTAGAAATCTTCACAATATTAATTAAATTATTATTATTTACTAAATATAAATTAGATGTTTTTGAACAATAATTAATTAGTGAATATTGTTTATGATACAAATATGTGGTTCTATGATAAATATTTTTTTAAATCTGAAAAAGCAATGTTTAATGTCCTAAAAACATCTTTTTTTTAAAAAAAAACTTCTAAAATGTAAGCAGATCATGTTTTTTCTTAATGTATTGTACTGTACTGTACATTAAGAAAGTCGAGTACATTATCAAACAATAAAATGTCATCTTGGGACAAAAATCTTTAAGGAAGAATTTCTTCACAATGAAAACTTATTATTATTCAATTCTAATAAATCTGGTTCCTCTGTATATAATCATTACTAAACCATTTCTTATATTAACTGTTAACTCATATAGGTATATATATCAAGAAATTTAACTAATTGAGATCGAAAGAAACAAACAACCAGATTCGCGCTATAAACACCGTACACACGTCAAAAGACTCAATATTGCGACTGCAGCAATGCATCGCGGTATCGTGTCCAGACCTTGTGTTTATAAACCTTGTTTGTTCACATATTGTGAGGATCCAGTGACGTCTTATCACGGACCCGATATAGTCTAGCGTGACGTCGATATTCCTCTATTTAAGGAAGATATGTGGATAATAACGTCTTCGTAATACGATGGTGGTCTCTGTAGTGTGAGGGTCCGGATGCTCGTAGCTCCTTGTTGACGGTCGGTGTCCGAAACGAATAGTATATACGTAAAAATAATTGAAGGAACTGTCGCATTGAAGTGCAAATGTTCATTTTTACAAAAGAACGTTGTCTTGGTGGGAAACGCCTCTGTGACCTTGAGTCTCGGAGTTTTTAAACGTTTCACATTTCCAATCGATCGTTCTGGTTGGTCATGATCATCCTCTTTCCATTTTCGATTAGCCTCTAGATGGTGGCTAGGGCGATTCGGGATCGAATTTAGGGATCGGAACCGGTCGAAGATATTTATTAAATTGTCGCAATTTCCATTTGTAACAAGGCGTTTTTATCTTTTTATAAATATCGCCCACTAGCTGCACTCGCATGATATTTGGTTTTATTAAACATTCTATTTAATCGTTTTTGTGATCGTAGGCGAAGTCGAATTCTCGTTTTACATTCTCTCATAAAACGACTTTTTTTTGCGATGTTTTACCAACCAAGAATATTTTAATATAAAACAGTTTTCTTATTTTAATAAACAAAAATTTTGGTTGATGTTTCTGATTCATGTCGGGAAGGACATCATATACTGTATACATGCTTTGTTCTAAGATTGTTTTCCTACTGTAGAAATATCAGTTTGTTTTGGACAAGCCGATAATCCTAGCGTTAATAAGCTGTTCTAAAAGATATCAATTGAAAATAAGGCCAATAACAAATATCTTATATCCGTATGATTATTTATTAATTTCAATCAACGTTCAATATTAATCATTAGACATGCGCAGAGCGCACTGCACGCCTTGCACTGTACGCCTGTATATGATATTACTATACAGTAAGTATGCTGTGATTCTGGATTATAATTTAGATAATAATATTGATGTTGCGGCTGCATAAAAATATATCTATTGTGTATATTCGATATAAATGATAAATCTTACCACCAACATTCCTTCCAAAGCTTTTTTTTTTTTCGTGAGCCGTATAAAGTATATAGTAAAACCTGTGTAAATAGGTATTGCACGATACCGAATACTTTTCCCAGTTTGACAAGTTCTTTTTTATTATAGAAAATAGCTCCGTTAGGAAGAATTTTTTCGTTTAGGCTGATTTCTTTTTTATTCGGTTTCCGTTTTGAACGGCTTTTACCATACACCAAGTAATTTAGGTATATATTTTAGCTGTAACGTAACCAGAAAAAAGAAATACTTATGAATCCAGAATCGTACTGCACAAATATAAGATTCCCACTACACAATTCAAAATTCCTGTTACACATTTTGTGTACAGTTGCATCTTAGAATATGATTGTATACAGTCCCTTTAGGCTGTCAATAAATTACGTCCGCATTTTTCTTGAAATTTTTCCTTTTTCTTCCCATTTTGTCCCAGTTTGTCCAAATTTCCGTAACCTCCTCACCTCTTCGGACGTCCAACAAAACTCAATCCCCATGAAAACCTTTATCACTTTATGAATGACAGATATTAAAGGTAGAAACGAAACATACAAGAAATTTTGAAATAAGTATAATAAAAGGCATAAACAGTACAAAATTAAATGAATTAAACAGACGTCCAATGAAACACAACTCATTCCCTCCTCCTTGTCCGACTTTATCCGACTTGTCATAACCCCTCCCTCTTTCCCTTCCAGTGTGGATGTCATTTATGGATAGCTCCTTTTGTCTTGGACCTCTCTTCCTTTTGTTACCCATGCAAGTTAGAAAGCATCAGTCGGGTAGATCGAGCTAAGTACAGTATACTCTATGCCAGAGGTGTCCAACCTTTTTGTTTCTCTGGGCCGCATTGGAAGAAGTCAAGGAGTTTTGGGCCACAAGTATATATAATATAAACTTATGGCCCAATATACAAGTATATTTAAGGATTAACATGTCTAGATTATAATAATAAGTATTAAAACTTTATCACGAAACAGGATATTTTAAAAAATTACTTCTACAAACACTTTCAATTTGTACTTAGAAATAGATAAATTCATTTATTTGTAAAAACGCAATATTTGGTTTATTTAATAGTGGTTCTCAACTGGGGGTACATGTACCCCTAGGGATACGAGCGTAAATCGAAGGGGTAAATCTAACTTTCATTATAAAATGGCTTATGTTAATCAATTTGCTGTAAATTATTAACATAAGAAACAAGAAACAACAAAAACTTGCTTTAAAATATCCCAGTGTGAACACCGATTTCTCTTTCAACAGTCTAAACAACTTGTTTATCCACTTGATTTGCCTGTCTATTTGTGCCATTAGTGCCGAGTGAACCTTTAGTCTAGTAAAATTACGGTTTAATTAACCGAGCATTAATTTTAGAATAGAAAAAAAATATTTTTATTCTGTAATTATTGCTCGATAACATTGGGGCTTTTCATGTTTTTACTGGACTACTGATATTAGGAATAACGAGGCTTGGATCGTATGCAACCATGCAATGCGGGTCACTGCATGCGCTCATTACTTGATATTTAGCAAATTTAGACGTTACATTTGTTACAAAAATTGAAAGATTCGTGTATTGTTCTGCACATTCGCAAATTCGTAAATTCTGCACATTCGTAAATTCGCAGCCATTACTTTCAAGTTCAGTACACAATCGTAATGTCTATTTAACAATGTTGGAACCAAATTTTGAAAAAATTGCTGAAGATTTATCGCGACAAATATCCCATTAAATTTTGTTAGAAATTATTGTAGAATAATTTAAATTTTCTTTATCGTTAATTATAATTAGGGGAGATCGGGGCAAGATCGGCATGTTAAGCTTTACTTAAATTTTGTGTAATAAATACTGCTGTAAACTGAAAAAAAAGCTTTGCATATTGTCTATTGGAATGTTACCTTACTATAGAACTGGTTAAAATCAGTTTGGAAATAAAAATAATTAAAAT
>NW_019385138.1:285746-287261 GCF_000671375.1 Centruroides sculpturatus | reverse complement strand
TCGGCAAATTTAAATTTTCGCTAGTGCTGTGGCGCTGCAATCTTCGGCTATTTCTCGGGCTACTCAAATATTTTACGTTTTTGATACTAAATTAACATCTGAAGTATAATTTTTTATTGTTTTTATATTTTTCAATAAATTTATTTTGTTTGTACAAAATAAAAAAATAATTTTTAACGATACAATAGTCTTCGTTAGGCTTAACATCGACGAAAATTCAACGCGAAGCGACACGCAATGGAGAGAAATTTCAACATGGGATAAATTAATATATTTTTTCGTACATGATTCGTTATCCAAAAAATAAGTTATCCGAACCATCCCAGTCCCGAATTGATTCGGATAAACGACGCTCTACTGTAATAATAAATACATGTATGTACTGTACCTGATTAAATTTATTATTATTTAGGTAAAATAAGTAATTCACTTTTAGTTATAGTTAGTTAGAGTTTTTTTATGGCGCTCAGTTATAAGGGTTGTATACATCTAACGCAGTAATTATAAAATTTACATACAAAAATTTAAGGGGTACTTGAGAAACAACTAATGGGCTAATGGGGTACATCAACAAAAAACGTTGAGAACCACTGGTTTATTTGAGTCTCTGATTAATAATAAGCGACGAAACACCATTTTAAAGTGGATTTTTATTCAACTAATCTATTTATAAATGATATGTAGCCCAAAAAGTAGCCAAAGCGCCAAATGATATTTTTTACCTCAAATTAAAAAAAGTAGCCACATTTGGCGCAATGTAGCCAAATCTTGCAAAGCTGGAAGGAATACTAAATAAAGCTGAAGTTGTGACTCAAAGGATTATAGAGCCAAATGCGGAAAAAGAAGAAAAAAGACAAAAGATAAAGAAGTGAGAAAGATTGGAAAATTAAGACTCAATATTTGCCTAACAGAAAATGTATTTAACCTTTCTGACAACTTTTTATCTTTTGTCCTTTCTCTCCTTTTACCAAATTTGGGTCTATAATCCTTTGAGTCACTATTCCAGCTTTATTTAGTAATCCTTCCTCATTCACACATCTCCAAGTACATGAAAATATTTCATTTCCACAAAAAAAATGAATAAAGGTTTTAATTTGTTGCCGAGAAATATATTTGAAAAAACAAACGTTTTCAACCTGATTAACAGGCCATCATCAGGTCTAAAAAACGAAAATGGAACAGATACGTTCCATGTATAGAATATAAATATTTAAATCAAAATTTAGAACAAAAATTTTAAAAAATATACAAGAGAAACGGAAGCAAATATAAAAATAACACAAAATAAAATTAAAATATACAAGAGAATGTATAAAAATAACACAAAATAAACTAAAAAATAAAAAATATAATAAATCTTCCAATAAACTAATTCTAGCTTGAGTTTTTAGTGAACTTTTTAATCATGTATTTCCACGCCGACGATAGGCTCTCAGCATCTCTCGCATTTAAACATCCCTCACGTAGCCTACTCCTATATATTTCAATCTTCTCCGCCGTCATTGATAAAGTGGG
>NW_019385138.1:241727-283173 GCF_000671375.1 Centruroides sculpturatus | reverse complement strand
GATGTTAAGAAAGACTACATCGGCGTCACCAACAGGAGCTTAGGAGTAAGACTAAAAGAACATCGTTATAACGTAAAAAAAGGATCCAATGCTACGGTTTTGTCGCAAATGTCGCAAGTCCAAGGTTCGGTGGTGAAATGGGACGAGGCAACAATTATAAAACCAGTGTCTTCCCCCACTTTATCAATGACGGCGGAGAAGATTGAAATATATAGGAGTAGGCTACGTGAGGGATGTTTAAATGCGAGAGATGCTGAGAGCCTATCGTCGGCGTGGAAATACATGATTAAAAAGTTCACTGAAAACTCAAGCTAGAATTAGTTTATTGGAAGATTTATTATATTTTTTATTTTTTAGTTTATTTTGTGTTATTTTTATACATTCTCTTGTATATTTTAATTTTATTTTGTGTTATTTTTATATTTGCTTCCGTTTCTCTTGTATATTTTTTAAAATTTTTGTTCTAAATTTTGATTTAAATATTTATATTCTATACATGGAACGTATCTGTTCCATTTTCGTTTTTTAGACCTGATGATGGCCTGTTAATCAGGTTGAAAACGTTTGTTTTTTTCAAATATATTTCTCGGCAACAAATTAAGGTGTTTTAATTTCTGTGTGTAATTTTTGCTGAGCACTTTTAATGAATAAAGGTTTACTGCTTTCTGAAACTTCTTTTTTGAGTTTATGCCGTTGAAATAAATAAATAATAAAAAACTTAAAACATTTGTCGGTTTTGTTTACACCTTTATTGGGCCGCATTGGAACTTGCCTTGGGCCGCGGGTTGGACATCCTTGCTCTATGCTTTTGTAGCATATGTACTGTACAGTACAGTACCTATACTGTACTTATCTTAAGTAATCTAGTTTAATCTTCAAATAAATCTCTGTTTTTTTACTACAAAGGCCATTTATTGAGTTATTAAACTAGAAAGTATTTTATGAATATTATTAGTTATATAATATAATTTTAAAAAAATTTTTAAATAAAATTTAAACTTATTCTTCAATTTAAATAAAATTATTCTATTCATTTCTGAATCTCTTTAAGCTTTGAAGTTACTCAAAACGTATTTATATAATATAAAAATAATGCATTTTAAAAATAAGAATCTTTTTCAATTTATTCTAATGTTTGAAAGTTTGAATATAAATACGAAATACTTAAATTTTAAAAGGTTCGTAATTTATTATATATTCGTTATAAATTAAACACGCTTAATTAATTTTCCTTAAGAAATAAGATATGTGCACAGAAATATAAGCCATTAAAGTAAGAAATAATGTATAATCTCCCATAAAAAATATTATAGAAGCAGTAATTTTTAATTTTATGTAAATTCTGTACGAACAACTCGAATAAAAAAAAAACTATAAATTTATATTTATTTAGAATATAAAATTGTTTCATATTTTTAATATTAGGTTTTATAAATTTAGATATTGCACAATAAATCAATATATATTTCGCTACAATTACACAATAAATAGAATGAAATAAAAAAATATTAATAGAAAAATTCGTGAAAATTATAGAATTTGCTTACTTGATTTTAGTTTGAAAATGTTTGCTTCCGAAATATTGTTATAATATCATATAATAATTAAAGGAAAATAATTAACTTTTTACGAAACATCTGCGTTTTAACAAAAATTCTGAACTAAAACTCATCTAAATATATCTCAAATGTTAAAAAATTATAAATTTTATATTAATTCTTTATGTTGAATCAATTTAATATATTCTATGCAAGTTATATATAATACTTAGCGTAAAATCGCTACTAACGTTTTTCGTCAATGGGAAATAGAATAGATGGCAGGAGAAATCGACGAATGGTCACGAAAGTTTTGAATAAGTAGGCAACCCTCTTGGAGAGCGAAGTGAGCGGGAGTTCGAAACTCCTTAGTCAATTTATAAAATTTTTAGGATTGTATCATGTTCTGTTTGTAAAAAAATAATAGAATTGTCAGTTTTAATATATGAGTAATTTGTTTTCTCATAATTCCTGTAGCATTTATTTTAATTGAATGAAAACGTTCGATATTGTAAAATAATTAGAACTAGTCATATAAATTACTAATATAATTGTATATATATAATAGTTCGTATAATATTATTTATTAGTATGTAATAATAAATAATATTATATTAGCCTATATTAGTATAATAAAATAATAAAAACTATTAATCTACACGAAGAAGATTATTATTAAAAAAAGTTTGATTCAAACAATAAGTTCTCATAAATTCTGTTATTTAGTAGTTATATAATTGAAACATATTTATTATAGCCAAGACCGGATTTGGACTGTTAGCCGCCGGAATACTACAGATATTTGGCCCACCTATCGATACTGATCGCGAATAAATTCATAACCTAACCCAATTGGTGAGGGCCTACTGGCATGTTTTATGACAGTTTCATAGTGTTGACAGGGATTTTAAAAATCCATAAAAGTGTTTGATATACATTTATTTTAATTTTATTCAAATCAAGTTGTCTCGTACGTAACAGGCGCATTTCGCCTATAATCTACTTTGAAAAGTATAAAATAATATAAGTTTGAACAAAGGGTTTAACGCTATAATTTAGTGTCGCCATAAAATAGAATTTGCAAATTGAAATGAAATTAATTCAAAACAATTTTTTTTATTTAGTATATAAATACAAAAAATATATATTATGCTCATTGCTTTCTTTATTTAAATTTCCATTCTGTTCCGTTAACAATTAAAACAATGGTATAAATATTGCTTTAAGATTAATAGTACGGGAATGCACACACCGCACACCTATCAGAACCAGCCCTGATTATAACTATTTATAGATTATTGTCACGTTGTCCTACGAGATACAAAGCAACATAATGAATATTCATATTCCAGGACAAAGAAATAATACAGTGCTATATTTTACATAATAATTTTTCAATCACATATTAATGAGGAACAATAGAATAACAGAATGATTACTAAATAATACAGCTAATAAAATTATATGTTTAAATAATTCTTTTTGTCTAATAATAATTTACATTAACCATTCTTGTATTATATCTTTGGTGTTTTTTTTTAAATACAACTTTTTGATTTTATTGATTACAAAAACTTGTTAACAAAAAATAATTTTCAAATAAAATTATATAGTTAATTCGAAATTATTATATGTTAAAGCAAATATTATTTTACGATTTAAGACGTGAACAATATAACATGCAAAATAGTTTTGTGCTTTTCCAATTAGATTTAATTATCTGCTCTTAGAAGAATTTCATAGTTTTGCTAGTTCTACATTCCTTCAATTTCACGTTTCTAGGAAATCCCTACATCTCATTATTGTCGTTTTAATTAAAACGAGAAAATAATAATTTATTGGTTAACAATTAATTTAATGGAAAGGAATTCTACAACCTTTAAAAATAAAATCTTTAAAAGGGAATGATTTCAAAGACACTCAAATATTCAATTTTCTGAAGAATTTTTCTTTTTTTTTTTTTTTTAATATTTGTAGATTCTCTTCTTTACAATCTGGATTTTATTTCTACAGAAGTACAATAATCCTTCAGAAAAATAACTATTACCGGCTATTGTTATTTTGATGTTTGTTTTGCTCTTGCGTTTGTTACAAAAAGAAAAGAGATTGAGAGAGAGAATTTTTGTAGGCTTTTAGCTTTAAGAAATACCAAATACGTTAATGCATTTATCGCCCCACGGACTGAATTATATAATTTTTTTCTAAAACAAAAAAAAAACAATGATCGATTTTTAAGTAGTTTCTGAAGATAAAAATTATCTTTTTTTTTTAAATTTAAAAGTTATATGACTTAGGATTCAATATTCTAAAGAATCTAAACATTTATAAAAGTTTTTATAAAAGCTCGAAATTTATTTATTTTAACATAAGAAGTAGCAAATGATTTAGTTATTTGTTTCATATTAACAAAATATATTAAGTTTGTATAATGTAATAATCGTTATGAAAATCAACAATAAATGTTTACGAATTACAGAATAAAACGTAAATAACATAGACGTTACACATAAAATTAATATTAAGAATTAAAAACAGTATTAAAATATCCTTAAAAGACTAGAAAATATGTAAAAAATTATTCCGGACTCCATGAATAATATAGCATTTTCAATTGATTTTACAAATAACTTTTATAATTCTTCTTGTAATTAAATAAATGTTTTAAAAAGGTTATTTTAAGTAGACTATATGTTTTTCAGTGATGAAAATAATTAATACAGAACTTATTTTGTAGAATACAAGTTGCACAATATAATTTAATACAGATTATTCAGGTTTCTTTATATAAAAGATTTATTGTAGAATAGAGAAATATACTATATAAATAATTTTCTTTAAAAAAACTATAAAATATTCTATATTTTAGAATATCAAATATTCAAATAAGTATTGTATAGGATATATAATTCTTGTCAGCTTTCGATCAACCAGTAGGTCTCAAAACTAATACAACTCGTTGTGTCCATAAGTCCCTATCTTTTTCGTTTTCCCTCGATTTGGGGCATATTTTGATATTTTGCTATGTTTTTGCGATGAATTCCAATTAGTAGTTAGTTCAACTAACCATATTTCAAGAGATATGAACTGAAAAACAAACTCAGTCATCTGATGCATTCTAAAGTATAAATTTTGTGTAGCACGAAATTCCAATTTCATTAATCTTATGCAAGAAAAAGATTGATTTTTATTGAACAAAATGTAGTCGTTGACTTTTTCCTGGATAAAATTAATTTATATTAATTTAAATTAATAAGCTATCAATAATTAATAAACACGTAAAAATTTTTTCTAATTTCAGCTGTAATCTTCTATTTACAGCTTAATTCCAATTGCTAATCACCAATCAATCGTGTTAAAAAGGCTGAAAATTTATACTCAGAGCCTTGATGCTGGTAAGTAAATAATCTTATTCGAATATCGAATCTCGTTAATCAGATAGAGGGAACGTTGCAAGCAGATGGTCTAACATTATTCAACCTCATAGACGAGAGGATAGTCCATGAAAAGTTTTACTATATTTGACATAAAAACAAATAAACATCATTTCTTTATATATTTCATATGTATCGCAATTTTTCAAATAGGACTTTATAAACTTAATATTTATTGATATTTCCAGAAAATGGAAAAATATGATATGAAATATTTCGATAAGATGTTTACTGTTACAGAAATTAGCTTCTCTCGCTCGTCCCATCGGATTCGCTCTCTTATTCTCAATACAAGCTATTCATAACAAAAATTTCTTGTCAATTCATAGATTCCTGATGCCACCATTTCTATTTTTTTCTCTCTTTCTTTTCTTTCTTTCATGACGAGAAAAAATGTCGTGACGATTTTAAGTTACGTATTTTGTATAGAGAGATTAGATAAAAGCTTTCAAAATAACATTTAGAATTTTAATATAAATGCATTGATTAACACGTTAAATCAATTAATGTAAATATTCCTTTCTGTTCTGATATATATTTGATCAATTAAATAATTGTATTAAAGAATAATAATCTATATAGAAAACTAATAGAATATTTATTATCCACTTAATTTAATCTAAAATGTTGATGTAATTATGTCCGTACAATTACCATTGTTTTGACAATTGTGGCTTCTTTACTGATTGTTAAAATGCGAATTATTTTATCAAAGCATATACTATTTTCTACCTTAGATAAAATAATTAATATTTTCTAAAATTATTATTTAAAAATTACTTCTAGTTTCATTGATTTAAATATCATTAATAAATCATATCTAGTTTATTTATTAAAACTGAAATGTAAATCATTAATCTTTTGATTTAAATTGGCAAGTTGAATCCTTATAATATATTTAATAGTATCAAGAAACAATGTCTTAAGAAAATAAAGATAAACGATATTTCAAAAAATATTAGTAATTCAATGATAAAATAATAGTAACTCTGAATACTAACTTATGAAATTGGATTCAAATTTAAACAAGGCTGTCCTCTTTCTTTTCCAAGGAAATTTCTCTTATACAAACCTCCTTGAAAAGGAACAGACTTACAAGTTAGTGTGATAAAAAGTATTATGGTTGTATATTAAAGTGACTTAATAAATATTGTTGTCTTTAAATGCTAAATGAAAAAAAATTTACAATTTTATAATGTATTTAGTATTTACTGTTAATTTAATTAACAATTTTGTCATTTATAAAATCAGAAATTTTAGAATATAATTTAAGTTTACTTAGGTTTTTTTGCGGAATTTATAAGGATTCTGAGGAAAAAAAAAACTATGAAAATTGCGTATAATTATTACCGTATTAATATTTACAATAGTTATAAGTAATTATAAATATTAATTTCTATACGTAATATCTTTTTAAATTAATTTAGAGTCAATATTGTAATATCTCAGACATATTTTATAATTTAAAATAATATTTATTCAGTATTAAGCAGTTTAATTAGTAAAATAAATATTTAATTTTTAAAAATTTTTATATTAATTAACTAAATCAAATTTACTTCAAATTTATACACTATATAATTTATCGTTATTAAATCATTTTTTACATATTTTTATCACAGATTTTTTAAATAAAATTCATATGTTACTGTGAAAGACCGAAATTAGAGAATGTCGATATTCTCCGGTGAATGTCGACACACAAAATACATAGGTGAAAGTCCGAATATTTGGTTATATTATTATACATTCGAACAATCGCCGGTGTATGTCGACAAGCACAGATAAGCTTTGGTGGAGGTCCAAACGACACCCGAGAAGCCAATGTCGACAGAGAGGTGACAGTCTATCGCCAAATACTTTGTGGATAGCCGGAGGTATGACACGGTCGTACCTCTTTTTCCGGCAACAGTTTGGTGGAAACCGCTCACTTTGTCACTGGATGGCGTTTTTGTTCTTTTGATCCCGTGAGATGAGGATCGGTTCGTCGCGACGAACCGATCCTCACGAACCGACGACACCTCTCATCCTCCGCGACGAGTCGCGGAGGATGAGAGGTGTCGTCGTCGACGGGTCGAGTCGCGGAGGATGAGAGGGGTCGTCGGTAAGGCGTCGGCGATATCCGAGTAAAAGACACCATTAACAGATCAGTTCGTAATCACGTAATAACGTAATCAGTTTGTAATTTGTAAAGAAAAGTTACTTTCCATAGATGAGATTTCTTCTCGAGAAATATCGCCGCGAGAAGCAGCTAAAGCTAATTCGAAAAGTGGAGAGCAAGGCTATATACGCTGTCATTGCAAAAAGAAGAGTTCCACGAATAAATGCAGTTGTAAAAGCAAGGGACTCTTGCGCAATTCAAAGTGCCATAACAGTTTAAGTTGTTGCAATAAATAAGATTGTATAACGTATATGTAAGTTTATTATTGTATTATTTTCTTTAATGATTAAGAATGTACTGTTCGTTTTAGGTTCAACAGTGTATTTAAACGTGCTGTTACTTAAGCTTTCTCCTATTTTGACATATTAAAAAGTTGCATTTTTGTCTTAACGTAATAAAAATACTTTTATTCAACGTTCACCATCGGTGCATGCCGAATGTCGACATTTGCCGGTGTAAGTGAGAAATAATATTTAGCAAATATTTCGTACATACACGAAACGACTGTGTGAATGCCGATATTCACCGGAGAATCTCGACATTCGCCAGATATCGGTCATTCACAGTAACACATACATATAAGTTAATAAATTAAAATATAAATAAATTATTAATAAATTTTATATAAATGATGACNAATGTCGTGACGATTTTAAGTTACGTATTTTGTATAGAGAGATTAGATAAAAGCTTTCAAAATAACATTTAGAATTTTAATATAAATGCATTGATTAACACGTTAAATCAATTAATGTAAATATTCCTTTCTGTTCTGATATATATTTGATCAATTAAATAATTGTATTAAAGAATAATAATCTATATAGAAAACTAATAGAATATTTATTATCCACTTAATTTAATCTAAAATGTTGATGTAATTATGTCCGTACAATTACCATTGTTTTGACAATTGTGGCTTCTTTACTGATTGTTAAAATGCGAATTATTTTATCAAAGCATATACTATTTTCTACCTTAGATAAAATAATTAATATTTTCTAAAATTATTATTTAAAAATTACTTCTAGTTTCATTGATTTAAATATCATTAATAAATCATATCTAGTTTATTTATTAAAACTGAAATGTAAATCATTAATCTTTTGATTTAAATTGGCAAGTTGAATCCTTATAATATATTTAATAGTATCAAGAAACAATGTCTTAAGAAAATAAAGATAAACGATATTTCAAAAAATATTAGTAATTCAATGATAAAATAATAGTAACTCTGAATACTAACTTATGAAATAAGATTCAAATTTAAACAAGGCTGTCCTCTTTCTTTTCCAAGGAAATTTCTCTTATACAAACCTCCTTGAAAAGGAACAGACTTACAAGTTAGTGTGATAAAAAGTATTATGGTTGTATATTAAAGTGACTTAATAAATATTGTTGTCTTTAAATGCTAAATGAAAAAAAATTTACAATTTTATAATGTATTTAGTATTTACTGTTAATTTAATTAACAATTTTGTCATTTATAAAATCAGAAATTTTAGAATATAATTTAAGTTTACTTAGGTTTTTTTGCGGAATTTATAAGGATTCTGAGGAAAAAAAAAACTATGAAAATTGCGTATAATTATTACCGTATTAATATTTACAATAGTTATAAGTAATTATAAATATTAATTTCTATACGTAATATCTTTTTAAATTAATTTAGAGTCAATATTGTAATATCTCAGACATATTTTATAATTTAAAATAATATTTATTCAGTATTAAGCAGTTTAATTAGTAAAATAAATATTTAATTTTTAAAAATTTTTATATTAATTAACTAAATCAAATTTACTTCAAATTTATACACTATATAATTTATCGTTATTAAATCATTTTTTACATATTTTTATCACAGATTTTTTAAATAAAATTCATATGTTACTGTGAAAGACCGAAATTAGAGAATGTCGATATTCTCCGGTGAATGTCGACACACAAAATACATAGGTGAAAGTCCGAATATTTGGTTATATTATTATACATTCGAACAATCGCCGGTGTATGTCGACAAGCACAGATAAGCTTTGGTGGAGGTCCAAACGACACCCGAGAAGCCAATGTCGACAGAGAGGTGACAGTCTATCGCCAAATACTTTGTGGATAGCCGGAGGTATGACACGGTCGTACCTCTTTTTCCGGCAACAGTTTGGTGGAAACCGCTCACTTTGTCACTGGATGGCGTTTTTGTTCTTTTGATCCCGTGAGATGAGGATCGGTTCGTCGCGACGAACCGATCCTCACGAACCGACGACACCTCTCATCCTCCGCGACGAGTCGCGGAGGATGAGAGGTGTCGTCGTCGACGGGTCGAGTCGCGGAGGATGAGAGGGGTCGTCGGTAAGGCGTCGGCGATATCCGAGTAAAAGACACCATTAACAGATCAGTTCGTAATCACGTAATAACGTAATCAGTTTGTAATTTGTAAAGAAAAGTTACTTTCCATAGATGAGATTTCTTCTCGAGAAATATCGCCGCGAGAAGCAGCTAAAGCTAATTCGAAAAGTGGAGAGCAAGGCTATATACGCTGTCATTGCAAAAAGAAGAGTTCCACGAATAAATGCAGTTGTAAAAGCAAGGGACTCTTGCGCAATTCAAAGTGCCATAACAGTTTAAGTTGTTGCAATAAATAAGATTGTATAACGTATATGTAAGTTTATTATTGTATTATTTTCTTTAATGATTAAGAATGTACTGTTCGTTTTAGGTTCAACAGTGTATTTAAACGTGCTGTTACTTAAGCTTTCTCCTATTTTGACATATTAAAAAGTTGCATTTTTGTCTTAACGTAATAAAAATACTTTTATTCAACGTTATTATTCATCGGTGCATGCCGAATGTCGACATTTGCCGGTGTAAGTGAGAAATAATATTTAGCAAATATTTCGTACATACACGAAACGACTGTGTGAATGCCGATATTCACCGGAGAATCTCGACATTCGCCAGATATCGGTCATTCACAGTAACACATACATATAAGTTAATAAATTAAAATATAAATAAATTATTAATAAATTTTATATAAATGATGACTTATACGAACATCTTATTGTTTTTTATGTAAATTTATAATAATATTGTGTTATATTTTCGAAATTTGAATATAAATATAGTTTTATTGTATAAATAATTATATTACGTTTTTTTCGCAAAATTCAATGACTAATTATTACTTGACACTTATTAAAACCCAAATAAGATTGTATTCTGTATATCATTTAGGAAATTAGTATAATAATTAGAATTTAACAAGCTAACTTATAAACTTTTTATTGAATTATTAATGAAATAGTTAAGGAATAAATTATACGAAGCACAATAAATATTATAATCATCATTTTCTTTATTAATTAAAATAATGAATTTATGCATAAAGAATTTGATATTTCATTACTATCTCGTTAGCCTTAGAAAGACAAGGCAAACGACAAAGTAGTATGCCTATCACAAGAAAAATTTCATAGCGTTTTAAAATATCTTAATTAAAATTTATTCAATACTAACCATTTTACTGCCAAAAACAATAAAGTATTTAAAAATATACCAAAAAAATTTGATAATAATTAATAATTTAACAGCAGTGGGGGCGTGACTTGACCGTGAGCGCTGCTGGTGACTTTGTTTCTACACCTCGACGTAAATCTAGTAAATCATATCTAGTTTATTTATTAAAACTGAAATGTAAATCATTAATCTTTTGATTTAAATTGGCAAGTTGAATCCTTATAATATATTTAATAGTATCAAGAAACAATGTCTTAAGAAAATAAAGATAAACGATATTTCAAAAAATATTAGTAATTCAATGATAAAATAATAGTAACTCTGAATACTAACTTATGAAATAGGATTCAAATTTAAACAAGGCTGTCCTCTTTCTTTTCCAAGGAAATTTCTCTTATACAAACCTCCTTGAAAAGGAACAGACTTACAAGTTAGTGTGATAAAAAGTATTATGGTTGTATATTAAAGTGACTTAATAAATATTGTTGTCTTTAAATGCTAAATGAAAAAAAATTTACAATTTTATAATGTATTTAGTATTTACTGTTAATTTAATTAACAATTTTGTCATTTATAAAATCAGAAATTTTAGAATATAATTTAAGTTTACTTAGGTTTTTTTGCGGAATTTATAAGGATTCTGAGGAAAAAAAAAACTATGAAAATTGCGTATAATTATTACCGTATTAATATTTACAATAGTTATAAGTAATTATAAATATTAATTTCTATACGTAATATCTTTTTAAATTAATTTAGAGTCAATATTGTAATATCTCAGACATATTTTATAATTTAAAATAATATTTATTCAGTATTAAGCAGTTTAATTAGTAAAATAAATATTTAATTTTTAAAAATTTTTATATTAATTAACTAAATCAAATTTACTTCAAATTTATACACTATATAATTTATCGTTATTAAATCATTTTTTACATATTTTTATCACAGATTTTTTAAATAAAATTCATATGTTACTGTGAAAGACCGAAATTAGAGAATGTCGATATTCTCCGGTGAATGTCGACACACAAAATACATAGGTGAAAGTCCGAATATTTGGTTATATTATTATACATTCGAACAATCGCCGGTGTATGTCGACAAGCACAGATAAGCTTTGGTGGAGGTCGAAACGACACCCGAGAAGCCAATGTCGACAGAGAGGTGACAGTCTATCGCCAAATACTTTGTGGATAGCCGGAGGTATGACACGGTCGTACCTCTTTTTCCGGCAACAGTTTGGTGGAAACCGCTCACTTTGTCACTGGATGGCGTTTTTGTTCTTTTGATCCCGTGAGATGAGGATCGGTTCGTCGCGACGAACCGATCCTCACGAACCGACGACACCTCTCATCCTCCGCGACGAGTCGCGGAGGATGAGAGGTGTCGTCGGTTCGTGAGGATCGGTTCGTCGCGACGAACCGATCCTCACCTCACGGGATCAAAAGAACAAAAACNCATCTCCCGAATACTCCAAAACGACTCATCTCAAGATTATAGAAATATTTTAAACAGTCTGAACTGAATAAAAAAGATCTCTACAGTCTGTATAACTTTTTCATTGAAATCACAAAAATGTTGTAAATCTGAGCCAGTATATTAAATATTACCAACATTGTACATCTGACTGTTAATGTAAATAATATTATTATAACTATCAACTTGTTTGATACTGACATCCTGTATATTATGTAAATATTACTAAAAATTTATAATATCCCATTGTATGGCCCCCTGCAACAGGGACACTTCCCTTTATGCTAATAAAGATTATTATTATAATTTAACAGCAGTTTAAAGGATTTATTAGGCACTTCTTATGTAGATATTTGGATGACACATGCTTCAATGATTAAAAATATAATATAAGCTTTCGAATATTTCAAATTTTGTAACAGCAATTACGTTAAAAATTATTATTTCCGATGCTCCTGCTATTGTAATAATTCACTTCAAAGAAATATTTTTAATAATGATGGAAAACTTCAATTAAAAAGCAATTTATAATAAATTTTTGAAAATTAAAATTTTCTATTATAAATTTTGGATTATATAATTTTATTTTTTGTTTGTCTTTAATTATAAATAATATATATATATACAAAGTATAGTAAATTCTAAATACTTTATGTAAATTAAATACATAAATTAAAAATTTGTTTTTATTATCTCGTTTTAGAGTATATATCTATCCTCTTTGATCTTTACTCTTATGAATTATTTTTGTCTTTCAATGCCTAATTATAAAGTTCTTGGATCATTTGTAATGTTTCTGCATTATAATATCCTATTCCTTTGAGACATGATTATGTTATATATATTTATTTATTTTTCTTTGACTTTTTTTTGGTTATATATAACGTTACATTATAATTTTTTTATGACAAAGAATTCTTTTTGTATGAATTCTGACTTATTAATTCAATGTATATCTAACATATGTAGAAAGTTGATAATGTTTAAAAATATAAGCCTATTAAATAATTTATTTCAAAATAATCAATAAAGAGTAAACATATCTTCCATAATATATACGAGAAATTGAGAGAATGACATAGATTAATATTTCATACTATATTATTCAAACATAGCTCATATACACTGGAATAAATAAAAACGTAAATATGATTTGGTTTTATTAATCAATTAATTAATTAAAGAAAGGAAACAAAAATAAATTATGTATAATTTTGAAGTATTTTTACTTAAGTTTATTCATATAAAAATCTATAAATTTATATTTATTTATTTAGAATATAAAACTATTTCATGTTTTTAATATTACCGATCCGACAAAAAATGATCCCTCCAAATTTAAATATAAATTTATAGATTTTTATATGACTTGTTAATAGTTGACGTTAATAAACTTCTTTCTTTATTTATTGTAATCTTCTGTAGTAATATAATGAATTTCATGTTTGTAATATTACCTTTTTTTAAATTTAGATATTGCACGATAAATCAATATACAGTATATTTAGCTACAATTACACAATAAATTGCTAGCTAAACACTTTTATGTTTATTCATAAAATGTTTAATACAGTCCAAAAGAAATATTTTTGATTGTTTGATGAGCCACTTACGTACATATATTTTTACTTTTCCGATTGTTATAACAGAAAAAGTATGGCGATCCTGCAAAAAAATGATCCCTCCAAACGTTTACATTTTTGACTCAAGACACCTTGAAACGTCGAGAAATGCAAAAAGAACTTTGGGGATAATTATTTCAGTATATATGAATGTTAATGTATATATATATATAAAGATATATCTGTGCGTATGTGGCACAATTTTATTCACCCTGTTTGAAGCTTAACTCTTGTGCTTTTTGTCGAAAATATCTGAATTTTGTAGGGACGTTTGTCAATTAGGGGATTGATGCTATTAAATTTTGTTGGTAAAGGGCAAGGAAGTAGCGAGATAATGGGAATCGTGTGTATCTCCAGTGGTGTAGGACTTAACGATTTTACTCGTTATTAGCATTTATAATTTTCTATAAATCTCATCCCTACTCTCAAAATTAAGCTTTTTGCCATTTTATAATAGTTAAAAATATAATATTTTAAAATAAAATATGATAACAGATGGCGCCACCAAAATTTTAAATGTTGCCGGGAAAGTTGAGCAACTTTTTGCTGGTTTATTATTGTTTTTTTTTTTTATATATATTTAAAAAATAGTGCAAATAACTGCTAGAAATAACGGAATCAGTAGTATATCTGTTTTCTTGAACAGCTTAATCAGTAATGTCTATCGTTGTTAAAATGTGAAGAAATTTCAGAAGAAATGGCAAAAAATATATACAACCATTGTGGATTTTTTTCGGCACTTTTGAACCCAATATTAACTTTATTTTAATCCTTTTCACTATATTGTGTCACTACGTTGTATTTAACACAAAGGACATTCTTTTAACATTCTTTTGAGAATTTAAAAAATTGTATTTTTTTTCTGGAAGATGCACTCAATTTTTTCTGATCAGAAGCTGAGTGTTTTTCATTAACGCTGAGCTGAAACTATTAAGTGAAGCAAAAATAATTTTATTTTGATTTTCAGGATCACATTAAATACGACAGCTGTAAAAATCACATTTAGACTTGTATAACATAGTAAACACAATGATTTTAAGCTTATTTACTGACAGGGACTGTTAATTTTATATACGAGTTTGTATTACTTTTTGATTTTCCCTTTTATTTTAAATTTTGTATTCCAAAAACAAAATTTACATAAAAGCATTAAATTAAATTAACTTACAAAAATTAATTTAATTTAATCATTGTAATGTAGTTTTCAATAAAGTTTGGTAAATCAATTTTAAGGAAATTAATTCTTGATGGAAGGAAAAGAAATACACATTGGTCTATTATATAGCTATCGAATTTCTTATCTAAAGCCATTATATATTTTCTTATAATTAGAAGTTGTTTTTCTGCATTCATTTGTAGTTTTAATCAATAAATTTTTATGATTTATTTTAAATGTCAATGATAAATATTTATTTTTTTGAATTATATATAATATTTATTAACGACTATCAGAATAAGTAATAAACGGAGTAATAATGACTTTAATTAAGTAATTAATGGCATTTTTTTAATATAAAATACAATTTTAATTAGCTTCATATTAAATTTCCTCGACGAATAATTAATTTAATCTTTCATTTCAAATCTTATTTATATTATTGTTTCAGATAATAATATGAAATCATCGATTGTTCCTATTCGTTAAAATTATATGCATGTTAAATAATAATTAAGAAATTTATCTAGTTATCTATCTATCTAAAAGGTCTTCATATACATAAATTTATTATTTAATTACAAAAATCAATGTAAAGTATGATAAAACCCATTTGTTTCAGCCAAAATTACAGAAGGAAATCGAATTTAACTTAAATAAATTGTATAAATTTACGTGCTATTATTTGTTAAGTTATTTTACTGAATATGATATCAAATAATTATAAAATTTTAAATAGAAATATTAAAGAGATTAATAACCATATTTTCAATTTTATCATTAGAAAATTCAAATAAGAATGGCAAAAAAATGAAACTGATAAATTATTGTTTTATAAATAATCAACTTTTCAAGAGGATTACGGATGATCAATTCGGGTTAATCAATTTAGGAAACAACTCGATCTTTCAAAAAAAAGAAAAAATCTTTTAGTCACTATGATTCTATCGATAAATATAAAATATCAAATTCCTTTTAAGAAAAACACTTTTGCAATTCCTAAATAACGATAATCGAATTTTAATATCAATAAATTGTATTGAAATGAAATGGAACAGTTTTGTTAGATATAATTTTGCTTCAATGTGATAAAGATCTATATTTTAATTATCCATTATGTTCCACCATCAAATTTAATTTAAACTTATTCAACATTTTAAGATTTTGAATATATTCAAACATTTACTATTCAATATTTAATCTGGATATATTTTTAGATATGGGTCCATATCTATTTTTAGATATGGGTCCATATCTATTTTTAGATATGGGTCGAAATATGATGCGACTAATTTTAAGTCTTTTTTGACTATCCTTATTATCACATTTTGTGACTAATTTTTCAATACCCCATCCTACTGATGTTACACTTAGTCTGTTTTTAATATCAGGGGTGGCAAATCAAGTGTGACATTAGGAGGATGAGGTATTTAAAAATTGGCGACAAAGTAACACGAATGAGAACGAAATTGTCTGATTTACTACAAAAGAATCTTATGACTTTATACTAAGTAACTCCTAAAGTTAATATATTTTATACCGGTTTATCTTTTAGCGGCATCTTTACTGTAAAGGTTAAAATTGCCATTATCTTTTCATGTTAAAAGTATTACTACAGCGCTTCTAACAGAGTATATTTAGTACAGTGTTTCTACTATAAACAAAAATGCTTTCGCAAAAACAGTAATCAAAATGGAGTAAATAAGAACTTGTTGTGTAATCATTGATCAAAACACTTCTGTGCAACAAATTTGCTAAAAAAAATTATTTCAAGTAGGAAAGTTTTTGAGAATCAATTCGGGTATCATCATTTTTCTAACACTCCCCTACCCCCTGTCACAATCCGTCACGACATGTTTACATATATCCTTCCTTAGTGCTGACGTGACACTTGAATCATCCCTATGTCCATATTTATAATTAAAATTATGTTTACACGGAATTTGTCAGAAGTTGTCAAAATTAAAGTTATGTTTACACATAATTTAATTCAAATAGAGGAATTTTAATTTAATTTAATTTGAGAGGAATTTCATTCAAATCGTTAAAGACTGTATTTCTAATGAATTCCAGATAATCATATAAATATTTAAAGAATGTTTCGACCAAACAATTCGCTGAGTATTATACTGTAAAAAAATAAGCTTAATTAAAAATTTACAAAATTATACATAACTGATAGTAATTATATTGATTAACACAGACAATAAAATAAACTTTTATATAATATTTATCATTTGTATCAAAATATACTCAAAAACTTTATTTCTTGGCTCATTTAAAGACATAAAACAACTTTCAATATCTTTTATGCTTGTAATTTTATTTTTAATTTTAATATAATAATACCGATTACAAAATTCAGATAATTCTGAACAATAATGAAGTTTTTCTATATTTGCATTAAATATGTTATATATAGTGTATGTAAGAGTATTTTTTAACTAAAAAAACTTCTCTTAATTAATTGTAATAAGATGACGGATATTAAGAACTTCTGCACATTATACATAGGACTCTGCACAATCCTTATGGATTTTGGCCCTGGGTGAAATGGACTGAAATTTTAGTATGTAATAGTTTCTGACTAACTGATGAAGAGTCTGAATGGCAAAATGCATGAAAATGGCTGGTTTTCTTGCTAGAGCCGTTCGAATATATAAAAAGTGAAAATGCAGGATGTAACGAAAGTCTCTCTCCGGTCAATAAAGTTATTTAAATATGTATAGAATAATCATAATAGAAGAAAAAATATGTTCTATCACTTTTTAATGCATTCTAAATATCAAGGATTCCAGAACAGGCAGAGAAATATGACAGGTAAATGCATCACTGCACGACACACAGTAGTTTATCCCTGCATAACACAAATGTGTGGGTCGGAGGTCGTACCTCTTTTTGTCGGCAACAATTTGGTGAAAACTGTTCACTTGTCAGGGGATGGCTTGTTTACGAATCTCGATCCCGAGGGATCGGGAATCTTTTTGTCAGTGGAGGAAGCGAGAGGGGTCGTCGATGAGGCGTAGGCGATATGCGAGTAAATGACACCATTTAACAATGGAACAACGATTTACTAGATTAACAAAAATTAACGATTACAAACTCTAACATCGAGAGAAATTTACTTGGTTCGCTAGCTCTTAGCTCGCGGAGAGAGAGTTTACATTAAATGCTCCATACCTCTAGTATACTTCCACGTAGATAGGAAAAATTGTGTCCTTTTTGCCTGTGATCGACGCACAAGATTAGAAATTCCTCCGAGACTTAACCCTTTCCGATAGTCGTAGATGAGAGACCCCCCCGAGGTGGGGGAAAAAGGCCGCTTTTATAGCTTCTCTCTGGGGAAGTTCGTCATGTGATTAACTATTGTGGGAGGTAAGGTTGGTCGTGCAGGTGTGGAGGTTAAAGTTGTTCCCGGGACCAAAACAAAGTGACGAATTCGGGCTTTAACTGTAAACTTTTTGTCTTGCCACAGAAGAATGTCATTGTTCGAGGGTTGAATGTTTACATTAAAGAGGAGAGTTATAAGTTTCTATCGATATTCGATTCCTTTTTTTCCGACAATGTTATTTTAACAAGGAAGAGACAAATTTATTTCAAATATGTCGAAAATTTAACTGGAAAGGGGAGAATTTTAGGTGTACACTTAGGTCGGATCTCACAAATGCAATGTGGGAGTGGTTGAATGTAGATTAATGGTTAGATTATCAATGATATGAATATGAAAATAGTCCGATTTAATAGGAAAAATAAAAACGTTTTTAAATAAAACTTCGTTAACTTAATCACCATAGCATTGCTAACCTAAACCTAACAACATATTAAACCCCTTGTGTGTTGTGCAATAAAGTACAGCCTGTTCCTGGATTCCACTTGATATTTCGAAATGGATTAAAATATAATATTAGGCCTACGTATTTTTCTTCGTGCAATGATTCATCTATTTCTTCTTAAAATAACTTAATTAATTAGGAAAAGATTTTTGTTACCACCCTGTATTTACACCTTCGAAATATTCGAAGAACTCTAGCAAGAAAACTAGCCATTTTCAAGTTTCGTGTCTATTGAGACTTTTTATCAGTTTGTCAAGAATCATAAGATACTAAAATTTCAAGCAATTTCTCGAAAGAAGACAAAATCCAAAAGGATTGTATGGGAGTCCTTTAAAAGTAATTTATATATATATATTAAAAGATAAAACATTCTAAAATACATAATAGTCAACAATAATAAATGAAACTAGTTTAATTCCTTCATATAGGCCTACTTTATTCAGTATATCGTGTAACAATAAATTTATTTATTTTCTAAGGTTCGATTACAACTTAGGCCTTATGTTCTTTTGTGGCAGATTTCACCAGTTATGTTCTATGGGGACAAAAAGAATATTTTCGCCTTTGAGGAACTACGTCGAATTTGCGTAGTATGACAAAGCTTTGACGGGACAAAATATGAAATTGTGGAATCATTTAAAATCATTAAAATCGTCATTTTAATGATTCTGTTAAAAAAAGGGAATTAGAATTTTCTTTAGACATTCGTGTTGGTACGTGCCAGCATCAATTGCAAGGGATCCCTTCTTAAAAATGACTTCGAAACATCTGCTGGTGAAATGACAATGTACAGCATGACTTTTGCTTCAAATTTCTTCTTAAATTTGTACTTCACATCGGGAGGTGCTTGAATTTCTTTGCTCGCATAGTAAATTTCTTTTTTGGCATTTGCGTGCCGGAGAGAGAAAAGCACTTCTCGTCATCCAAAACGAATGTTTTATTTTCAAAATTTCTTACGAGCCATCTGCATTACGTTCGAATTTCGGCAATTTTTTCAGGAGCGTACACTGGGACCCTCTTCTTCCTTTTCTTTATAATCATTGTCTTATCTACGTATGTTCTTTGACAATTGAACCTTTTAGCTGCCTTCACCTGGCTGACTATATCTTTGTTATCAAACATTTGTCGTAATACTCTTTGGTTTTTGGCATTCGTAACAACCGCCTTTCTTCCATTTCTTGGCCTTATTTTCTACGTTTCAAATATTTCATATTTATTCAAAATATTATTTACAGTTAATTTGCTATGTCCTTCGGCTAAAAAGTGTTCTCCCATCAATTTTTTGAGTGGTTTTCTTAATTTTTGTACATTTGTACAACGCGTTCTCTTAACATATCGTGTTTTGAAGCCATTTTTCCAAAGTGACTCATGAATGTTCGAAAACTTCACGTGCCGTAATTGAGCACGTGTAATAATATAATTTTTGTCGAGAACGTTTTAAAATTATTTTGTTCAGTTAAAAAGTTATGATGCTTTAAACTCAGTCCAGATTCTTTGTCTCGCCCAGTTATAAAAATTAATTGTTTCTAGTTTTTTATTTAATGCTATCACTAACCACAATGCATACAAACTTTGAAACTATTTTTATGTACCGGTACATAATTATCTACCGTATTATTAATTATTTAATTCAAATTTAAGAAATTTCAATTGAATAATTGATGATAGTCTCCCTCTCTCTCTCTCGGAATTTATCATNTCCAAAACGAATGTTTTATTTTCAAAATTTCTTACGAGCCATCTGCATTACGTTCGAATTTCGGCAATTTTTTCAGGAGCGTACACTGGGACCCTCTTCTTCCTTTTCTTTATAATCATTGTCTTATCTACGTATGTTCTTTGACAATTGAACCTTTTAGTTGCCTTCACCTGGCTGACTATATCTTTGTTAGAAAAAAGTTAGTTGAGGTGATCTGATAGAGAGGCTGCTGTCATTTGGGCTCTGATTTTAAACTGTGATATTTAAGTTAAAATTCGTCACGCACTGGAGCTTTATACATAGCTGGATAGATCTCTTCGAGTGGGTTCGTATGGTACCATCATTTTTTGGGTGGGCCAATTAGGGGAGAAGTTAGGGGGTTTTTAGTTTTCAGTATTTGTGAGGGCTCTAGCGGGAGGGGAAATTGAGATAGGGGGGATAAAAGTGGATGTTCGAGTCAGGGTACCACCTACTATATGTGGTGCAAATTTCGTTTAAATCGGTTAAGTCTAGAGGGATTTATCGCAATTTTAAAATTGTCTAAATTTGTAAGCAGAGCAGAACTTTAACGGTTTTAACGGGTTTTAACCGATTGTCTGCGTTATTCAAATTTAATAACGGTCGTTAGCTCAGTTAGCTTTAACGAGAAGAATCCAATTAAAAGTGGGGTTGGACTTGTCAATTCTTTTAAAAATATTTTAATATTTAGTTCCATTAAAGTTTTTACTTTTTGCTAGTAATTATTTTAATACATTAATATAGTTTTTAATGGTTAATCAATTAGAGGATTAATAAACAATCCCTGGGGTTTAATTAAGTCTTAAATTAGTTTAATTTGAATTTAATTATTATTTAATTATATTATTTGAATTTATTCTATCTTTTCATACTGTTTTTCTAAGTTCATAACTTGGAAATACGGTATTGCTTGGCACTGTGCCACTTTTCAAATACACGCTCTTCTGTTTATTATTTACATCATTGGCATTAATAGTAGGGGTTTTNAAACGCAAAAAACCGCATCTGCACCTGTAAAACTTGCACGCTCACAACAAATGAGCAATTATTCATTGTGACATTGTCACAATGCAACTTTTAATCATATTGAATATTATTAATTTATTTGGTTTAAAATATATATTTTCAATCTCAAATTAATAGTGTGTTACCCTGTACATCATAAGTTTCCTGATAACAACAGAGTCGTGCGGGTTATCTATGTAACTCCATTCAGAGGAAATTTTTAGGGTTTAGACCGGAAAACCATATAATTAATCGGGGCATCCTGCCCCTATGCTTTCGACATTTAGTCAAGGCTTTCATCTATCTAACACCATTCTCGAGATTAAAGACAGATAAAGGAACGACAATGGGAATTTATAGAACTACAATTTTTTCAAATTGAAGCGCAATAATAAATTAATAAAGAACAAATTTATTTATTTAAACAGCAAAAATTAATTATTTGTTTATTGAGATTTAATATTTTAGACNTGGCAGTTCGGTAGATATCAGTGGTATTCTGGGGATAAATACTGTGTGTCCTTTGTGTTTTTCCAGTCATAAGTTCGGCTTCCATAATGTTATTCGATAGCTGTTTGACGATCATCCTTGTTCCATTACATAGTTATGGTGAGTTCAGATTTCTGAGTAGTATGATCGGAGATCAAATTTTCAGTCGAAGGCAGTGTAATGGCATTCCTGGCATTCCGATACATTTAATTAATATTTTCGTCTTGATTAATTTTGAAATGATTATTAATTCCAAAGAAATTGTTACAATTTTGTTCTACTTCTTCCATAAAATAATTATGGCAATAAAATGTGTGAAAAAAAGTAAAAATGCAATCCCTGTGTGCTAAGTCATATTTTGAACTAGCTGGGGTACCCGGCTTCGCTCAGGGAGTTGATATGAGATTGTGTGGTAGTTGGAATAAAAGGATAAATATAAGAGGTAAAAAATTTTTTATTGAAAACATATTCTAACTGTTTACAATACTTGTTTATAAACATTTTTCATTTTGTTATCCGTGGTACATATGTACAAATTTTTCGAATTTCCTACTCGAGAGCAAGCTACGTATAGTTAGTTGACCGTGAGAGAAGCAGGAGTCGTTGAGTTAGATGCCGCAATGTTTTAAAGTGTGTCCTTGCGCTTTGTTAATTGTAAAACTATAGGCTAATTTGATTGGAAATTGCAGTCTTTTAAATTGGAATGGCAGTTCAGTAGATATCAGTGGTATTCTGGGGATAAATACTGTGTGTCCTTTGTGTTTTTCCAGTCATAAGTTCGGCTTCCATAATGTTATTCGATAGCTGTTTGACGATCATCCTTGTTCCATTACATAGTTATGGTGAGTTCAGATTTCTGAGTAGTATGATCGGAGATCAAATTTTCAGTCGAAGGCAGTGTAATGGCATTCCTGGCATTCCGATACATTTAATTAATATTTTCGTCTTGATTAATTTTGAAATGATTATTAATTCCAAAGAAATTGTTACAATTTTGTTCTACTTCTTCCATAAAATAATTATGGCAATAAAATGTGTGAAAAAAAGTAAAAATGCAATCCCTGTGTGCTAAGTCATATTTTGAACTAGCTGGGGTACCCGGCTTCGCTCAGGGAGTTGATATGAGATTGTGTGGTAGTTGGAATAAAAGGATAAATATAAGAGGTAAAAAATTTTTTATTGAAAACATATTCTAACTGTTTACAATACTTGTTTATAAACATTTTTCATTTTGTTATCCGTGGTACATATGTACAAATTTTTCGAATTTCCTACTCGAGAGCAAGCTACGTATAGTTAGTTGACCGTGAGAGAAGCAGGAGTCGTTGAGTTAGATGCCGCAATGTTTTAAAGTGTGTCCTTGCGCTTTGTTAATTGTAAAACTATAGGCTAATTTGATTGGAAATTGCAGTCTTTTAAATTGGAATGGCAGTTCAGTAGATATCAGTGGTATTCTGGGGATAAATACTGTGTGTCCTTTGTGTTTTTCCAGTCATAAGTTCGGCTTCCATAATGTTATTCGATAGCTGTTTGACGATCATCCTTGTTCCATTACATAGTTATGGTGAGTTCAGATTTCTGAGTAGTATGATCGGAGATCAAATTTTCAGTCGAAGGCAGTGTAATGGCATTCCTGGCATTCCGATACATTTAATTAATATTTTCGTCTTGATTAATTTTGAAATGATTATTAATTCCAAAGAAATTGTTACAATTTTGTTCTACTTCTTCCATAAAATAATTATGGCAATAAAATGTGTGAAAAAAAGTAAAAATGCAATCCCTGTGTGCTAAGTCATATTTTGAACTAGCTGGGGTACCCGGCTTCGCTCAGGGAGTTGATATGAGATTGTGTGGTAGTTGGAATAAAAGGATAAATATAAGAGGTAAAAAATTTTTTATTGAAAACATATTCTAACTGTTTACAATACTTGTTTATAAACATTTTTCATTTTGTTATCCGTGGTACATATGTACAAATTTTTCGAATTTCCTACTCGAGAGCAAGCTACGTATAGTTAGTTGACCGTGAGAGAAGCAGGAGTCGTTGAGTTAGATGCCGCAATGTTTTAAAGTGTGTCCTTGCGCTTTGTTAATTGTAAAACTATAGGCTAATTTGATTGGAAATTGCAGTCTTTTAAATTGGAATGGCAGTTCAGTAGATATCAGTGGTATTCTGGGGATAAATACTGTGTGTCCTTTGTGTTTTTCCAGTCATAAGTTCGGCTTCCATAATGTTATTCGATAGCTGTTTGACGATCATCCTTGTTCCATTACATAGTTATGGTGAGTTCAGATTTCTGAGTAGTATGATCGGAGATCAAATTTTCAGTCGAAGGCAGTGTAATGGCATTCCTGGTACTTGCAAACAGTTTAGAAATTCTGTAGGAAAGTTGACACTTTCCTCACCGCTTACCATCGTGTCGATCGATTTGTATATTCTCTCCTCACCGAGAATTTTCTTTTGAATATTAAAGTTGATATCGTCGACAATATTATTTTTAGTTGCAAAAATTGCCTTTGAAATAGCCACTCCGGATTGGTATAGTTGTGAACAATGTTTGAATAAATTTGGTCGATGAGTTCGTCTTCAGTAGTGGCTATGTTGCAAAAATCGCTGTTGAGTTCAATGAGGCCGGTCGTTTGATCAGTGGGATATGTGCCTTCGCCTATTTTAAAAGTTTTTGAGCAAAATGTGCTGTTGTTTCATCTTTCGACAGTTTAACTCTCATATTTTTTGTCAGTCGCAGTATTTGTATGTGTGGTCAGAGATGTGATTTTTTAAAGCATGCATTGATCTCATCTGCTGGTGTTGAATTGGGGATAACTGGAAGTGTTTGTCGAAAATTTCGAACGTTTCTAAATACGTTTCTAATTACGGAATTTTCACTTTTTTTTCGGTTCTTCCCTTCGTCACTGATAAGAAACTGACGTTCGAACACACGACGGATCTTACTTTATATACACCCACCAATGGGTCCCACCCATACAAAAAAGGCTTCGAATGGTCCACAATGTTCCATAACATTCCACAACATTCGAGAGTATTCTGGAATGTTCCACAATGATCTGGGATGTTCCGGGATGTTCTGGAATGTTCGGGAACATCCCGAAACATTCTGGAATGTTGTGAAATGCTCTCGAATACTCTCGAATATTCTGGACTGTTCTAGAAATTTCTGGAGGGCGAAACTTTCAGCCCTTATATCTTCAACAGCACGCCATTCAGGTAAAAACGGGCATCTTCTTCATGGATGGGAGATAGAGGTATACCACACCATATAACTTCCTTGTTCGTTTTTGAGTTTTAGCAGCACGCACATTGTACACTTACCTATATAATATATATTGATGATGATTTGAAAAGTGATTCTTGTTAGAGAGGTTGAGATACCCCGCACGTGGTCGAAATTGCTAACTTTAACGTTCGAAAGACTTCATATGACTTGTTTAAATAAAGAAATCTTGTAAAAATGCTGTAATGATTGATTTTATATGATAATAGTGTTTATATTTTAGCAACAGATGGAAAAAATTACATGGGTCTAAAAATATGTTCGATTTCCTGCGAAAACGCAAAAAACCGCATCTGCACCTGTAAAACTTGCACGCTCCTTTCTCTTAACACTTCCATTGTTAAGGAATACACTTCTTTCATCCCCTGTGGTACCTACTAAATGTGGTAGCCTACTAAAACGCAGTCAAAAACGCAAAAAATCACATTAAAAAATAGTACAATAGAAGCCGAGTTCTTCAGGGTAAGCCTTAAATTCCAGCCCTTATATCTTCAACAGCATGCCCTTCAGGTAAAAACGGGAACCTTATTCATGGATGGGGGATAAAGGGCTACCACACCATATAACTCTCTTGATGGTACCGGGACTCGTTTTTCAGTTTTAGAGTCACACACACTTACCTTTAATATATATATTGATGATTGATTAGACGGCGCTATGTTGGCGAGCTGTACATTGATTTTGATCATACGTCACTGTCTTGTTTGGTCTGCTACGTCTCTGTGTTGCAGTGTCTCCCTTCATTCAGCTTTTATTCATGTTACATATAACTGTATATTTCTGTGTGCCGTTAGATTCGTTTAGTTGCTTCATTTTCTGACAAAATGTATAACACTTTGTAGTAGGACAATATAATGAGGATTATATGGATAGGCAAATTTAAGGTCTATATAAGTAATCTTCAGAATTCCTCTTTGGTATTCATTTCAATTTTAAGCGCGATAAAATATCCCAGAATGAAAAATAATTAATTTAAAGACTTGTAAATGATGTAATTATTTTATCAATAAATGATTCTTTTCCTAATAATTATCCTGGCAATTTTACTTTTGTTTCTTACCAAAGCAAATCAACTATTTACATAATCATTTTATATTCTGATCTAGTGAATATCGTAATATCGTAATTTTTACGCAATCTAGAACAGTAGTTCACAACGTTTTTCGTGTCTCATACCTCTAAACTCCACACCATGATAGATCGAGAACTACCAGTTGAGAAACCCGGATCTAGACGATTCCTCCAAGTGATTACTTTCCAGTATCATAGTCTTATGTCATCTGAATCTTACTACATTATTAATAAATAGCCCTCCAAACAAAACAAATGTTTCTCCGATAATTAAACAGAATTAGCCCAAGATAAATATGTTCAATGCTCACTGGAATATCTATCTAAAAAGATTAATCATTCATCAGTTTATCTCGTTTTACTTTTGACACAGTTTTCAGGTGAAGAGGTTGACGTCTTTCAAAGCAAATTTAGTATAAGCTTATAATTAAAATTCGGTACGAGCAAAGCATTATTAGTATAACTATTAATTAATTAATTAACTTAATAGGCGACAAAACATTATAATTTGAGGAAGAAAGCCACGGATACAAACTTTAGACTTGATAATCTCTTAGTAATTTGGTTCGACAACGAATGTAAAGTCCTTCATTCAACTGTTTGCTCCATTCTAAATGCTTCCCCATTTCAAATGAAATATTTATTTCACAAAAGAACGTACAAAAACATGTGTAAAACCAAAAATTATTCTTATTTTTCAGACTAAAATTAAATAATTTGAAAATAATTTTTCGATTTTTTAAGTTATTTGTTTAAATAAATATTCTAGTTATTTGTTCGGCTCTTAACTTTTTGGATAAACTGAAGTCATCCAATTACAATTTATTAAATCTTTATTTAAGTTGAATCGTTCAGTACCTGATTACGCTATCCGAATCGAAACAGGAAGACTTAAATTAAAATTAATATAATTAATTTAATTAAAAATTTTCTAATGAACATTTTTTATTCTCCCGATTCTCTTAAAACACTTTATTGCAATTAAATTAATAGAGGAAAAAAATCTATTCACAATAAAGATAACACAATTCGTTTAAAAGTTTTACTCTAATTAATCATTAACTCATTAAATTTTAATCTAACTTTGATGTTATGCGATATGAAATATTTAAAGGCCGATGCCCACAGGCGGAAAAACTAACGCGACAGTTAACTTCAAAGCCAAATTTTCTCGATTGCAGTTCTAACTACTGTACTGTACTTTGAAAACCATCCAGCTTTATTCGAGTCAGTCAAATATCATAGTTGTATATTTCGATGGAGGCGACGTATTGCGGCTCTCAATCAAATGATAGATGTTTGGGTTTCGTTCACCACATTGCTCTTGCAGTAAGAAAAATGAAAAGTATTGAGGAAACGTTCGAGTAAATCGAAGAAATCCGGAAAAAAATTGTTTTTATAAGATAATATAGTAAGTGTTTAAGTATTATTCGGCTAAATTCACCATTGTTGCGTTTTTCTTTATAAAGTTCAGCATATAACAAAAACGAAACCTTTAAAATCTATTATGTCGATCTATTTAATTAGTTCGAATTCTATCTATATCGACATTATATCACAGACGAACCAAATGGTATGAATTATGAGAAAAAACGTGACGATTTTCTAAAACCGTTGATTGACTCTGGACAATGGGAATCGCTATAGTGACAATAGTCGGACACGTTAAAAGTTGAAGGATGCTGACGATCGTTGTTGCGTTAATTTTGCCACACGTGGCCATTGGCTTTAACACTCTATTGGCCATATTTATTGTTTTTTGATGGATTCAGCAGTCTCTCAAATTTCATCTGACCAAATCGACTGAAGTGTTTTTCATTTCTGGTTTTTTCTCAGTTTGTTTGGTACTCTTTCAGATAATATTTATCAATACAATTTTCCCTATGAGGCAAATTTAATTTTGTTATAAATCAAATTAAATAAAATAAATCTTACACTTTATCGTGATATTTGTATTTTTGTAAAAAGAAGGGAAAAAAAGTAATTCACTTTTCATCCCATTCGAAAATGTGAGTCCAAGAAGTTAAGATGAAATAATTCAGACCAGATTACTTCCAGTCAGCAACTTCTATAAATGTCTAAGCAAAATAAATGTATTTAATTAAATGTGTAAATTTTGTCAAAGCTATTTTGAGCAAGATTGATCAGCATCGATCCTCTTCTTTCAAACTACTTGTGTTAGATTTCATTTATAATTAAATAAATTCATTGTGTTTCCTCGTTTACTGTTTTGTTAAACCTGCAAATTATATTATAACGTCTTAAATATTACTATGTTAATTCAATCATAATTATTTTTGTTCAGTTTATATTTTTCGCCGAATAAGGATAATAGTTAAGTCAACAAACGAATTGAAATGAATTTTAATATTTATACTTGAATATGGATAAAATTTAATCTTGAAAATGTTTACATTAATTTTGATTTACATTTACAAACACGCTAATTAATAATTATTTTAACAATAAATTGATTTAATTATTATAAAGCATGAACTACTAATATTATAAAGTTTTAGTTTACAAACAATTAACTTAAAAATTAATATAATACTTTACTGTAATTTTCGTCTAATTTGAAATTGTGAAATAGCCTAAATTACACTGTTCATATTGATATCTACATCAAAATAAATCAAATTTTGTAAATAAATAAATAAATAAATAAATAAATACAAATATCATTATTTATGCTTTAAATTTTTGTTGGACGTATTGTATCATTGATAGTATTTTTTTCAAAAATAATAATATTATTTTTGAAATTATTTTAAAATGTAATATTCTATCACAGCATAATACACAGATTTCCACTTTACAATCTACTATTTTACTATTACTGTAAATTTTGTATTACAATTGAATATATTAATATAGTAAAACATACAAATGACATCCCTTCTAGATGTCAAGATCTTCTGAGAACAGAATTTTTATTCAATAAAAGTCATTGTTTTTAAAACTCCTTAATCCAACCACACCTTTACCCGACCAATAAATACTTGGATTCATAATTCATTTATTGATGAATTTCATCATCAGGTCCGAGATGACGAATATAACATTAAGTTCGAAAGATTTTCTCTTTGATAACATTTCCTTCGTAACTGACATCTGGCAAATCCTACTCATCAAAGAAGCTTTCGCCAAAAATCAAAGATTGGACTAACAGCCAACTCCTTTTACAAGTTCACAAAATTTGAGCACAAGAATGGAGGGGGGCGAGACCTAAATAAATGGAAAGGTGAGAGAAGGATAGAGTGGAGGAGATGGAAAAAGAGTTCGTCCGTTCGCCTTTACAGTGTGACCATCCGCCGCAGTACTCTGCCGCCGCTAATCTTATCGGGTTACCGGACCTTCACCATTCTGTGCTAGAGAACTGTTGACTTAGAATATTTGTGATCGATCCTGAATATTACTATGTGGACTCAAGACTCTTCGTACAATTAAGAGACTTTTTTCATTCTCAGAAACCCAAGCTGGCCAGCGATCGCCGGACTTCATAGGTAGTTATCGACACGCGTAATCGACTGTAAACACTATCTGTTTGGCGCGTGTAGAGATTTTAAATTCTCTCCCTATTTCTGTTTTTCATGTATTTAATATTTAGCTAAAAAAATAAACATTTGTTTAATTGTTAGTTGCGATGTGAATTGTATTATTCCCTGGTTTTCTGTCTCTGAACTTCCTCTTCCCTCCCTTATCTCCCTGACGGTAATTGAAGGAAGAGGAAGGCCAGAGAAAGTTCCCTCATACGCGGCTACTCACGTGTTTATTGAAAGGTTTCGAAAGAATCCTGTGAACCAGAACTCACAGATAATGCCAAACCTGACCCGAGGGAAGAGCAGTTTAATCTCTCACATGTACTGTACAATGCTCTATATCCCTTATACTTTCATCAACAAATCATCCCTTGAGATGATCTGTTTCCCTAAGTTTCGAAAATAATGATCTTAAACACGTTTTATTGTATTTAGATATTCATTATTATTTTTATTTTTTGACATTGATAAAATAGTAGAATTCTAATACGGCGTATGATTGTATGCAGAGATTTTATTTGAGGAGATAATCTCTTGTTCTTTGGTACATTACCTGATGTAATACTTAGTAAATAAAAATAAAAAAACGATATTATGAAATTAACATAATATCATCTACTATTATAAAATTCAAAAAATTTTCTAGGAGTATAACTTCAATTTATTTTATGAAAATTCGTTTTATCATGATCACTTAACGACGGTTTTCCTGAAACTAATTTTGTAGTAAAAACAACGATATACTACATATTTTTATTACTGTCTATACTATACTTACTATTAAAGAGATACATTTAAGATTTATTTTACGGTTATTTCATTATTATATTTATTTTATCTCTTATGTTTATTACAGATATTTTAATATTTTATGTTTACGACAATTTTATAGTTTCTAAGCACAATTTCTAAAAGAAACGAGTAATAAATAGTTTCATATCTTATAAAGATTATAGTTGTACAATTTATAAAGGTATTTGTTCACTTTCATAAAGTAAATTAAAAAATGTGATAATTAAATAAATGCAGAATGCAAAGTATTTGTATAGACTTGTTTAAATTTAATTTAAATTGAAATAAACTTTTATAATAAGCGAAAAAATAGCAAATTCTATTTACTCTCCAGGTTGTATGTCTAATTTTACTTATTTGTATGTTTTTTAATCGATCGAAATTTAATTTAGAATACTTTTCGTTTCCTGTTAGTTTTAAGTTTTAAAGTAATTATTTATAATTAATATAGAAAGCAACAAAAATTAAGAGATTTTTTAATTTTAAAAATATAAAATATGCATATTCGAAAGTACTTATACATAATAATTATTTATTATATTTTAATTAAAATACTTAATTGCTTCTGCTCGATATTAAATTCGATTCGTGGTTACAATAAACTTTAAATTGGTGCTGGCAACAAAACCGGTTTTCAGTAAAGCCGATTAACCGGCTCTTTGTATTAATAAATCACAGTTTTAGCAAAATTCGAAGATCGGTTGAACAGGCAACTAAATCGGCATCTTTCTTATGGTATCATTGTGTTTACTTACCTTTTTTGACGTTTAGTTGGCATTTAAAATATGTTCGGATTTACGATGATTTCACATAATTGAGGTACAGGTACAATCAGAAAATATTAGGGTAACAATACAACTCTTACTTGAACCAATTTACAATCCTTGATTTTTTTAAAATAACACTATGAGTCATTCATATTTAAATTTTAAAATTAATATTAACATAAAAATTAGAGTGAATTAATTTCAAAATAATAACGTTTTCAAATGCTACTGGTTAAATACTTAGATTCTAGCGGTTACATCGAAGAAACATTGACTTTTTTTTTATGGGGACAATACATGATGTAGACATTTTCTTAAATCTTGACTAATATTTCCTGCAAAACTAATATTAATATTAATAAATTAATAGTAATTAAATGCAACAAAAAATATTAATTCTACTAAGTAAAAGCGGAAATTTCGTGGAATGTTTTATTGTTTTACCGAAATTGGTTTCGTTGTAAAACGTTTAACTGATTTCAAATATTTCCGATTTTGCCAGTATTACTTTAAATGTTATAAATTATTATTATTATTATTATTGAAACTTTGTCATATTTATAACTAATTAAAAATTAACTAATTTGATGACTTTTAAGTCTCTAATGCAATTGAATGTAACAACTTTCTTATACGAGCAAATACAGTATATAACTTTTAACATTTCTGATCTTCCTAATCATTTCTAAACTTTCTGTATTATTCAAAAGTTCTCTATAGTTTATTTAAACTGTTAGTCTATTACATAATATTATCGCATATAAATATTAATCGAAAGCTTAGTTTACTTACTTTATCGACAAAACACGAACGACAATGGATTCCTGTAAATTCTTCGCCAAAGAATTCGTCTTTGACGATTGCTACTAGAGAACCCAAGTAATTCTTCAGTGGACACTTCTTACCCTGGGAGATTCGTATTCAGACAATTTTTTCCCTAGGGCGATTCATGTCCAGACAATTCTTTCCCCCATTAATATTTTTTCTCCAGATATTTTCCCACGACAATATTTTCCTTAACGTTTCTTCTCCAGGCATTTCTTCCTCGGAGAATTCTTCTCTAGTCAGTTAATACGAATAGTTCTTTCCCAGATAATTTTTCCTTAACTTTTTAAAAAGTAATTTTCGTGATGTTGCTTTGTTCAATTGTTTCCGGGCAGCTACATCTGCATAATTCTTCCTACAAACAATGTAAAATTAAGACAAACAAATTTTATGGAAACGAATTGTGTACACGATTTATCTTTAGAGAATGTTTGTAATATCACTTATATTAGAATAAATCATTTTATTAGTTTTACAAATATAGATGCAAAACCGCCTTAAGAGTTTGCAAAAGTTAAACCTTTTATTTCAGTTTTTTTGAATTCTATTGAACTAATTCATCATTATTAATATTATTNTGTGTTTTTCCAGTCATAAGTTCGGCTTCCATAATGTTATTCGATAGCTGTTTGACGATCATCCTTGTTCCATTACATAGTTATGGTGAGTTCAGATTTCTGAGTAGTATGATCGGAGATCAAATTTTCAGTCGAAGGCAGTGTAATGGCATTCCTGGTACTTGCAAACAGTTTAGAAATTCTGTAGGAAAGTTGACACTTTCCTCACCGCTTACCATCGTGTCGATCGATTTGTATATTCTCTCCTCACCGAGAATTTTCTTTTGAATATTAAAGTTGATATCGTCGACAATATTATTTTTAGTTGCAAAAATTGCCTTTGAAATAGCCACTCCGGATTGGTATAGTTGTGAACAATGTTTGAATAAATTTGGTCGATGAGTTCGTCTTCAGTAGTGGCTATGTTGCAAAAATCGCTGTTGAGTTCAATGAGGCCGGTCGTTTGATCAGTGGGATATGTGCCTTCGCCTATTTTAAAAGTTTTTGAGCAAAATGTGCTGTTGTTTCATCTTTCGAGAGTTTAACTCTCATATTTTTTGTCAGTCGCAGTATTTGTATGTGTGGTCAGAGATGTGATTTTTTAAAGCATGCATTGATCTCATCTGCTGGTGTTGAATTGGGGATAACTGGAAGTGTTTGTCGAAAATTTCGAACGTTTCTAAATACGTTTCTAATTACGGAATTTTCACTTTTTTTTCGGTTCTTCCCTTCGTCACTGATAAGAAACTGACGTTCGAACACACGACGGATCTTACTTTATATACACCCACCAATGGGTCCCACCCATACAAAAAAGGCTTCGAATGGTCCACAATGTTCCATAACATTCCACAACATTCGAGAGTATTCTGGAATGTTCCACAATGATCTGGGATGTTCCGGGATGTTCTGGAATGTTCGGGAACATCCCGAAACATTCTGGAATGTTGTGAAATGCTCTCGAATACTCTCGAATATTCTGGACTGTTCTAGAAATTTCTGGAGGGCGAAACTTTCAGCCCTTATATCTTCAACAGCACGCCATTCAGGTAAAAACGGGCATCTTCTTCATGGATGGGAGATAGAGGTATACCACACCATATAACTTCCTTGTTCGTTTTTGAGTTTTAGCAGCACGCACATTGTACACTTACCTATATAATATATATTGATGATGATTTGAAAAGTGATTCTTGTTAGAGAGGTTGAGATACCCCGCACGTGGTCGAAATTGCTAACTTTAACGTTCGAAAGACTTCATATGACTTGTTTAAATAAAGAAATCTTGTAAAAATGCTGTAATGATTGCTTTTATATGATAATAGTGTTTATATTTTAGCAACAGATGGAAAAAATTACATGGGTCTAAAAATATGTTCGATTTCCTGCGAAAACGCAAAAAACCGCATCTGCACCTGTAAAACTTGCACGCTCCTTTCTCTTAACACTTCCATTGTTAAGGAATACACTTCTTTCATCCCCTGTGGTACCTACTAAATGTGGTAGCCTACTAAAACGCAGTCAAAAACGCAAAAAATCACATTAAAAAATAGTACAATAGAAGCCGAGTTCTTCAGGGTAAGCCTTAAATTCCAGCCCTTATATCTTCAACAGCATGCCCTTCAGGTAAAAACGGGAACCTTATTCATGGATGGGGGATAAAGGGCTACCACACCATATAACTCTCTTGATGGTACCGGGACTCGTTTTTCAGTTTTAGAGTCACACACACTTACCTTTAATATATATATTGATGATTGATTAGACGGCGCTATGTTGGCGAGCTGTACATTGATTTTGATCATACGTCACTGTCTTGTTTGGTCTGCTACGTCTCTGTGTTGCAGTGTCTCCCTTCATTCAGCTTTTATTCATGTTACATATAACTGTATATTTCTGTGTGCCGTTAGATTCGTTTAGTTGCTTCATTTTCTGACAAAATGTATAACACTTTGTAGTAGGACAATATAATGAGGATTATATGGATAGGCAAATTTAAGGTCTATATAAGTAATCTTCAGAATTCCTCTTTGGTATTCATTTCAATTTTAAGCGCGATAAAATATCCCAGAATGAAAAATAATTAATTTAAAGACTTGTAAATGATGTAATTATTTTATCAATAAATGATTCTTTTCCTAATAATTATCCTGGCAATTTTACTTTTGTTTCTTACCAAAGCAAATCAACTATTTACATAATCATTTTATATTCTGATCTAGTGAATATCGTAATATCGTAATTTTTACGCAATCTAGAACAGTAGTTCACAACGTTTTTCGTGTCTCATACCTCTAAACTCCACACCATGATAGATCGAGAACTACCAGTTGAGAAACCCGGATCTAGACGATTCCTCCAAGTGATTACTTTCCAGTATCATAGTCTTATGTCATCTGAATCTTACTACATTATTAATAAATAGCCCTCCAAACAAAACAAATGTTTCTCCGATAATTAAACAGAATTAGCCCAAGATAAATATGTTCAATGCTCACTGGAATATCTATCTAAAAAGATTAATCATTCATCAGTTTATCTCGTTTTACTTTTGACACAGTTTTCAGGTGAAGAGGTTGACGTCTTTCAAAGCAAATTTAGTATAAGCTTATAATTAAAATTCGGTACGAGCAAAGCATTATTAGTATAACTATTAATTAATTAATTAACTTAATAGGCGACAAAACATTATAATTTGAGGAAGAAAGCCACGGATACAAACTTTAGACTTGATAATCTCTTAGTAATTTGGTTCGACAACGAATGTAAAGTCCTTCATTCAACTGTTTGCTCCATTCTAAATGCTTCCCCATTTCAAATGAAATATTTATTTCACAAAAGAACGTACAAAAACATGTGTAAAACCAAAAATTATTCTTATTTTTCAGACTAAAATTAAATAATTTGAAAATAATTTTTCGATTTTTTAAGTTATTTGTTTAAATAAATATTCTAGTTATTTGTTCGGCTCTTAACTTTTTGGATAAACTGAAGTCATCNTAGTGTTTATATTTTAGCAACAGATGGAAAAAATTACATGGGTCTAAAAATATGTTCGATTTCCTGCGAAAACGCAAAAAACCGCATCTGCACCTGTAAAACTTGCACGCTCCTTTCTCTTAACACTTCCATTGTTAAGGAATACACTTCTTTCATCCCCTGTGGTACCTACTAAATGTGGTAGCCTACTAAAACGCAGTCAAAAACGCAAAAAATCACATTAAAAAATAGTACAATAGAAGCCGAGTTCTTCAGGGTAAGCCTTAAATTCCAGCCCTTATATCTTCAACAGCATGCCCTTCAGGTAAAAACGGGAACCTTATTCATGGATGGGGGATAAAGGGCTACCACACCATATAACTCTCTTGATGGTACCGGGACTCGTTTTTCAGTTTTAGAGTCACACACACTTACCTTTAATATATATATTGATGATTGATTAGACGGCGCTATGTTGGCGAGCTGTACATTGATTTTGATCATACGTCACTGTCTTGTTTGGTCTGCTACGTCTCTGTGTTGCAGTGTCTCCCTTCATTCAGCTTTTATTCATGTTACATATAACTGTATATTTCTGTGTGCCGTTAGATTCGTTTAGTTGCTTCATTTTCTGACAAAATGTATAACACTTTGTAGTAGGACAATATAATGAGGATTATATGGATAGGCAAATTTAAGGTCTATATAAGTAATCTTCAGAATTCCTCTTTGGTATTCATTTCAATTTTAAGCGCGATAAAATATCCCAGAATGAAAAATAATTAATTTAAAGACTTGTAAATGATGTAATTATTTTATCAATAAATGATTCTTTTCCTAATAATTATCCTGGCAATTTTACTTTTGTTTCTTACCAAAGCAAATCAACTATTTACATAATCATTTTATATTCTGATCTAGTGAATATCGTAATATCGTAATTTTTACGCAATCTAGAACAGTAGTTCACAACGTTTTTCGTGTCTCATACCTCTAAACTCCACACCATGATAGATCGAGAACTACCAGTTGAGAAACCCGGATCTAGACGATTCCTCCAAGTGATTACTTTCCAGTATCATAGTCTTATGTCATCTGAATCTTACTACATTATTAATAAATAGCCCTCCAAACAAAACAAATGTTTCTCCGATAATTAAACAGAATTAGCCCAAGATAAATATGTTCAATGCTCACTGGAATATCTATCTAAAAAGATTAATCATTCATCAGTTTATCTCGTTTTACTTTTGACACAGTTTTCAGGTGAAGAGGTTGACGTCTTTCAAAGCAAATTTAGTATAAGCTTATAATTAAAATTCGGTACGAGCAAAGCATTATTAGTATAACTATTAATTAATTAATTAACTTAATAGGCGACAAAACATTATAATTTGAGGAAGAAAGCCACGGATACAAACTTTAGACTTGATAATCTCTTAGTAATTTGGTTCGACAACGAATGTAAAGTCCTTCATTCAACTGTTTGCTCCATTCTAAATGCTTCCCCATTTCAAATGAAATATTTATTTCACAAAAGAACGTACAAAAACATGTGTAAAACCAAAAATTATTCTTATTTTTCAGACTAAAATTAAATAATTTGAAAATAATTTTTCGATTTTTTAAGTTATTTGTTTAAATAAATATTCTAGTTATTTGTTCGGCTCTTAACTTTTTGGATAAACTGAAGTCATCCAATTACAATTTATTAAATCTTTATTTAAGTTGAATCGTTCAGTACCTGATTACGCTATCCGAATCGAAACAGGAAGACTTAAATTAAAATTAATATAATTAATTTAATTAAAAATTTTCTAATGAACATTTTTTATTCTCCCGATTCTCTTAAAACACTTTATTGCAATTAAATTAATAGAGGAAAAAAATCTATTCACAATAAAGATAACACAATTCGTTTAAAAGTTTTACTCTAATTAATCATTAACTCATTAAATTTTAATCTAACTTTGATGTTATGCGATATGAAATATTTAAAGGCCGATGCCCACAGGCGGAAAAACTAACGCGACAGTTAACTTCAAAGCCAAATTTTCTCGATTGCAGTTCTAACTACTGTACTGTACTTTGAAAACCATCCAGCTTTATTCGAGTCAGTCAAATATCATAGTTGTATATTTCGATGGAGGCGACGTATTGCGGCTCTCAATCAAATGATAGATGTTTGGGTTTCGTTCACCACATTGCTCTTGCAGTAAGAAAAATGAAAAGTATTGAGGAAACGTTCGAGTAAATCGAAGAAATCCGGAAAAAAATTGTTTTTATAAGATAATATAGTAAGTGTTTAAGTATTATTCGGCTAAATTCACCATTGTTGCGTTTTTCTTTATAAAGTTCAGCATATAACAAAAACGAAACCTTTAAAATCTATTATGTCGATCTATTTAATTAGTTCGAATTCTATCTATATCGACATTATATCACAGACGAACCAAATGGTATGAATTATGAGAAAAAACGTGACGATTTTCTAAAACCGTTGATTGACTCTGGACAATGGGAATCGCTATAGTGACAATAGTCGGACACGTTAAAAGTTGAAGGATGCTGACGATCGTTGTTGCGTTAATTTTGCCACACGTGGCCATTGGCTTTAACACTCTATTGGCCATATTTATTGTTTTTTGATGGATTCAGCAGTCTCTCAAATTTCATCTTGACCAAATCGACTGAAGTGTTTTTCATTTCTGGTTTTTTCTCAGTTTGTTTGGTACTCTTTCAGATAATATTTATCAATACAATTTTCCCTATGAGGCAAATTTAATTTTGTTATAAATCAAATTAAATAAAATAAATCTTACACTTTATCGTGATATTTGTATTTTTGTAAAAAGAAGGGAAAAAAAGTAATTCACTTTTCATCCCATTCGAAAATGTGAGTCCAAGAAGTTAAGATGAAATAATTCAGACCAGATTACTTCCAGTCAGCAACTTCTATAAATGTCTAAGCAAAATAAATGTATTTAATTAAATGTGTAAATTTTGTCAAAGCTATTTTGAGCAAGATTGATCAGCATCGATCCTCTTCTTTCAAACTACTTGTGTTAGATTTCATTTATAATTAAATAAATTCATTGTGTTTCCTCGTTTACTGTTTTGTTAAACCTGCAAATTATATTATAACGTCTTAAATATTACTATGTTAATTCAATCATAATTATTTTTGTTCAGTTTATATTTTTCGCCGAATAAGGATAATAGTTAAGTCAACAAACGAATTGAAATGAATTTTAATATTTATACTTGAATATGGATAAAATTTAATCTTGAAAATGTTTACATTAATTTTGATTTACATTTACAAACACGCTAATTAATAATTATTTTAACAATAAATTGATTTAATTATTATAAAGCATGAACTACTAATATTATAAAGTTTTAGTTTACAAACAATTAACTTAAAAATTAATATAATACTTTACTGTAATTTTCGTCTAATTTGAAATTGTGAAATAGCCTAAATTACACTGTTCATATTGATATCTACATCAAAATAAATCAAATTTTGTAAATAAATAAATAAATAAATAAATAAATACAAATATCATTATTTATGCTTTAAATTTTTGTTGGACGTATTGTATCATTGATAGTATTTTTTTCAAAAATAATAATATTATTTTTGAAATTATTTTAAAATGTAATATTCTATCACAGCATAATACACAGATTTCCACTTTACAATCTACTATTTTACTATTACTGTAAATTTTGTATTACAATTGAATATATTAATATAGTAAAACATACAAATGACATCCCTTCTAGATGTCAAGATCTTCTGAGAACAGAATTTTTATTCAATAAAAGTCATTGTTTTTAAAACTCCTTAATCCAACCACACCTTTACCCGACCAATAAATACTTGGATTCATAATTCATTTATTGATGAATTTCATCATCAGGTCCGAGATGACGAATATAACATTAAGTTCGAAAGATTTTCTCTTTGATAACATTTCCTTCGTAACTGACATCTGGCAAATCCTACTCATCAAAGAAGCTTTCGCCAAAAATCAAAGATTGGACTAACAGCCAACTCCTTTTACAAGTTCACAAAATTTGAGCACAAGAATGGAGGGGGGCGAGACCTAAATAAATGGAAAGGTGAGAGAAGGATAGAGTGGAGGAGATGGAAAAAGAGTTCGTCCGTTCGCCTTTACAGTGTGACCATCCGCCGCAGTACTCTGCCGCCGCTAATCTTATCGGGTTACCGGACCTTCACCATTCTGTGCTAGAGAACTGTTGACTTAGAATATTTGTGATCGATCCTGAATATTACTATGTGGACTCAAGACTCTTCGTACAATTAAGAGACTTTTTTCATTCTCAGAAACCCAAGCTGGCCAGCGATCGCCGGACTTCATAGGTAGTTATCGACACGCGTAATCGACTGTAAACACTATCTGTTTGGCGCGTGTAGAGATTTTAAATTCTCTCCCTATTTCTGTTTTTCATGTATTTAATATTTAGCTAAAAAAATAAACATTTGTTTAATTGTTAGTTGCGATGTGAATTGTATTATTCCCTGGTTTTCTGTCTCTGAACTTCCTCTTCCCTCCCTTATCTCCCTGACGGTAATTGAAGGAAGAGGAAGGCCAGAGAAAGTTCCCTCATACGCGGCTACTCACGTGTTTATTGAAAGGTTTCGAAAGAATCCTGTGAACCAGAACTCACAGATAATGCCAAACCTGACCCGAGGGAAGAGCAGTTTAATCTCTCACATGTACTGTACAATGCTCTATATCCCTTATACTTTCATCAACAAATCATCCCTTGAGATGATCTGTTTCCCTAAGTTTCGAAAATAATGATCTTAAACACGTTTTATTGTATTTAGATATTCATTATTATTTTTATTTTTTGACATTGATAAAATAGTAGAATTCTAATACGGCGTATGATTGTATGCAGAGATTTTATTTGAGGAGATAATCTCTTGTTCTTTGGTACATTACCTGATGTAATACTTAGTAAATAAAAATAAAAAAACGATATTATGAAATTAACATAATATCATCTACTATTATAAAATTCAAAAAATTTTCTAGGAGTATAACTTCAATTTATTTTATGAAAATTCGTTTTATCATGATCACTTAACGACGGTTTTCCTGAAACTAATTTTGTAGTAAAAACAACGATATACTACATATTTTTATTACTGTCTATACTATACTTACTATTAAAGAGATACATTTAAGATTTATTTTACGGTTATTTCATTATTATATTTATTTTATCTCTTATGTTTATTACAGATATTTTAATATTTTATGTTTACGACAATTTTATAGTTTCTAAGCACAATTTCTAAAAGAAACGAGTAATAAATAGTTTCATATCTTATAAAGATTATAGTTGTACAATTTATAAAGGTATTTGTTCACTTTCATAAAGTAAATTAAAAAATGTGATAATTAAATAAATGCAGAATGCAAAGTATTTGTATAGACTTGTTTAACCCTGCGTAAAGCGCGCCAAAGATTCACGCACAGTTGTGCGCGCGGGGTGCTATATAACCCTCGTGTTCAAAATTCAATTTTTCAAAACTCATAGTTTTTTTCGCGATTTTTTCATTTTGGATGTTTGTGGGCATGTGTTTTTGATGTATTAGTGAAAAAAACTACTTCAAATATATCG